>NC_056454.1:13507393-13719893 GCF_018296145.1 Oncorhynchus tshawytscha | reverse complement strand
CCTCCTCTCCCTCGTGTCTTTCCCTCCCTCCCAGGCTCATGCTAGTAAAAAAAAATATATCTGCAGACAGCAGGAGCACAGGCACGCCTGACTCTCTCGCAGACATCCCACCCATGTGATCTCACAGGCGTCCTCCCTCCACTCCAGTCAGGATCCAGCCTTTCAGCCGGCAGAAGCTAATGAGTCTTTGTGTGGCTAGGGTGAGTAAGACAGAGAGGGGGAGGTAGAGAGGAAGGGATAGGGAGAGTTAAAGAGAGAGTGCCTATCTTCATTTAACAATAAACATATGGAACCGGCAGTGGCAGTCAGGGCTGGGAAATGTACAGGTCTCTCTGTGCCTCTCCCTATCGCTCCCTCTCAGCCGGCACTCAAGCCCTCAGAGTGGCAGGGTCGCAGCAAGTCAGTGGACTGAAGCAAAATGGGAGCCCTTCATTTATCATGTGTCACCTCTTTTTGAGTGCTTCATTTTGCTCCCAAGTCTCACTGTGAGAAGGGGGTCAAAGGAGTCGGAAAACACGCCAGTGGACACAGGTCAGTCGTTTCTACCAGAGTTGGCACAAAGTGCACCCTTATGTATTCGTTTGCAGGACCTGATGTGTCATGACTTGCTACAGATGCTGTGGGCTTGTTAGTATAACTTGGGGACGAGAGCTTTCACTGGGACTCCATATAGCAGATCTGCAGTGTGAGTCTTGTGTGTCACCTCTGTTGATGGTGATTTGCGAACCTTATGAATGGGGAAATTGTCCGTTGGATTCAGAATGTGAGCGTGCCACCGCGGGCTGTGGATACAGTTCCTAAAGGAACACAGTTGGTTTGTACAGTGCATGTGTGTGCGCTCAGTGAAGCCAGCACAGGGAGGGGCTTTGCAAGCAGGCTTTTGCTGCATTATTGCTCCCAGCATTTTCTCATGCACCGTGGTGTATTCCCAGCCTTGATTAGGTAGAACACAACATTGGAGGAGACAAAGAAAAGAACTGCATGATGTAGAGGAGGAACGAGCTCTGTTCTCTGGCTTGTGCTGTTAGAAGTGGAGTCTGCTTACATTAGCCACTGTGTTACAATACAGATGATGTTACCCTGTCCGGGTGGATCTATTTTGGGATAGCTACAGTGTGAAATAAGACATCGGGATCCTTGTTCATACAGAACATTCTATTTGTGTACTTGTGGTTCTGTGTGAAGTTGGTAATAGGATATTTGTCTTGTAATATTCTTAATTTGTGTGATTTCCTCAAATGATTATCCTCCTTAATCTATATTGTATTCATTCGTTTTCAGATGTAGAGCTGCTGTGACATTTATGTTTCACAGACATAGGGCTGGAGGAGTATCACTGTGAAATCACTATTTGTGCTAGTATATCAGCATTTCCATGGAAACCACTTTGGCTATCAAAGAATAGCGCAGCATCCGCTGAGGGCTAAGAATACGAATCGTTTTTCAACAATGGGGAACTACTGAAAATAATGACAAAATAGACTTACATTGTATGGGCCGGGCCATACCATTTGTAAAATGGAACTCAAATGTCCATACTATTTTGTATTTCTCCTGAATTACATGGAGCATTGTCCAACTTCCCAGTTGGACACCAGTAGAAAAAGAGGTATTAACCCTCTTATACCTTTTTACGTTTCCTCCATTGATTATAGTCTACATAGAAAGGCTCAGTAGGTAACAAGAAACTGCTCAATGTCCTTGACATTTACGGTGTTTGATTTTCACACCGAATGACCCAAAAGGTGAATGAAAGTCTTTCAAGTTTTTCAATTATCTTAGCATTCAGGCAGTCTTTGATAAGTTGCAGTATCTGTGCACCCTTTGATGCTAAATGATAAGGTCAAGTGGCCATTCTGGACTTATTCAATATTTCATGACTGGAAATGCTGATAGGTTTTGGATCAAAGTATGTAGAGTTTGTTGTGATCCATTAAAGTGACAATGGAACAGAATGATTGGCGTCAACAGTATGAGTTGCCTACTGTACATGCAGCGGGCGCCTCACATTGGACATTCCACAGTGCAAGGTACTGTAGTCGATGTTGAATCTCCTCCAGGTGCAAGCAGACCTATGTCATAGTAACTACCACACATGGTCAAAATAAAATGTAAAAGTCGATTTAACATACAATTTTACGGCAGCCGTCTGCAATAGGATTGTGAGTTTGCTTAAAATTTTGGCATATAGATGAACAAACATGCATTCTTAAGTTAAATTGCATGTTCACTCAACTTTGAATTATAGGTTGAGCGAACAATAAACAGACAATTTAACTTGAGAATGTATTCTACCTTTCAGTATTACATACATCAGAAGGCCTTTCTTTGAGGGCCTAGTTGAAACTCCTGGTTAACAGGCCATATCAAGACTGCAAGTGCCATTATGCTGGCTTGCAAAGTGATGCGTAATTCCTATTGGAATCCTGACAGAGTGAGGATATCTAACAATTTGAACTTTTAATCCCCTGCATTGAGTATGACTGCCAGGGTAGGGAAGGTTGATCATTGAGATGACCTAAGTCATATAAACTGGTCAGGTCATTTCAGTAACAGGTGCAAAACGTCCAACTACTAACAGATTGGATTAGTTTAGAAACATTTATTTAATTTATGTTAGTGTAGCATAAGATATTAATCAACTAAACACAGATATTGAAACAAACAATTCTGAAAATCAACCTGCAATAGAGCATGCTGGGAAATATGATAATGATGGGTATGGCTTTCAGTGGTTTTGAGCAAACATACATTTGTAATTTGACTTGTCAACCTTGTTCAAATTCAGCTCACTTCGATCTGAGTTTGTTGATTCAACTACAATTGTAAGGCAACCAGCTGCAATATGATTGCGAATTTGGTCAACATTTGGTCATATAACTGAACCAACGGCAGTGTTGCCTTCCAAAGGCAAACATGAATTTGTAATTCGACTCAACAAGTTTTTATACATTCAAGCTCAAATTGAGCAAAGTTTTTTGAGTGAACAAACGTTCACACATTACCTCAATGTCTTGTCCTTCTGAAGTCTTGTTTCCTTATTTCCGTGTTGAAAACAAAGAGCAGTCGGAGAGAGAAGCTGCCAGTCATTCTTCCCTAGCTCTGCTATCTATCTGTATTATAACGGTCTCTACAAAATGCAATTACTATCGTTTGTGTAATAACGCATAGCTTTATTGATGTCTAAAATGACATTATTCATTTCAAAATAATTGCTACTAGATTACTGATGCAGACAATGACTGGCTGAAGACCAAGTGATGTAACATGATTTGTGGGGGGAAGGTATAGAAAGTTCCAGAAAAACAGTGTTTGACAGTTACAAAAGTAAGACTTCTTAAAGTCAGTAGCCTAATTTGGCACTCAGTATCTGTGTAGTTGACAGATCAGCCTGCTCTTGTTTTGATTGGTTTAATTGCACCATCAGTCAGAGTTTAATGGCTGTCACTGGTGGCTGCTCTCCGCTGGCCTCTCTTGTAGTCGTCTGCTGTGCAGTGGCATCGGGGAAGATGAGGGACTCAGAAAGGGGTCTGTATCCCGAATGGTGCCCTATTCCTAATGGCACACTATTCCCTATCTAGTGCACTACTTTTAACAAGATCCCTACTATATAGGGAATAGGGGGCCATTTCGGACGCAACCAGGGTCTTTCCTCGGTCTCTGTGACACTGAAAGCTAGCTAAACACTCAGGTTCCTTTATTCAGCCAAAGGCACTTTACAGCCCTCTGGGTGCTCCTCCCGGTCCACTGGAAAATGTCCACTTTCTTTTATAGAAGGTATAACCATGTCACTCAAAATGTCCCCCTAAATACTACAAATCATGCCTCAGATTGGAACCCCTCTAAGGAGGAGCACTGAATGTGAAACGTTAACCATTTCACAAATCCCTGTTTGATTTTTACATGCATGCATCTTATGCGCACACACACACACACATTCACGTGCGCACGCACACACCCACACACATTCAGACAGTTTTTACAGGCATATTTAAATTCACTGCATATCCCAGAATAAGTAAAGCTGTAGTCAGGCTTTTAAAATTTCCCCTAAAATGTAATTAATACATTTTGAAGCAAGTGGATAATTTCAATCAGTAGCCGGTTGGATGCATTCATTGTGTTTCTGAGATGCAACAGCAATTAAGTACAGTCGCATAATGTTTTAAATTTTTCATATAGTGCTGTGGCCGGATACTAAAAGCCTGCTTTGGGCATTAACGTCTCATTTCATTTTCACCCCATGTTGTTCTTTTGTGATACATTTTTTATTGAGTTGAACAACAGTCAGACAGTGTTTTTATGAATACCATCATGAGGACACGGCAGAAGAAACAATCTCAGCCCTTTTTCTGTGGTCACTCAATCAAAGACAGCAGAATGAACTTCCTGAGGTAGACGTATCATGCAATCCGCAGCCTTTGCTACGGGGGGGAGCTGGGCAGCAGCTGGGGGTGTTGCAGCAGCTGGGAGTGTTGCAGCAGCTGGGAGTGTTGTGTTCTGTGACTCATTGCTAATTGACTGTGTTGAGGAGTACTGCCCAGACTGGCGGGGCCTAAGCTGGGCATTAAATCATGTGTTACCTTCCTTCCCTGTTGATTGTTGCAGGTGCAGTGGCGGAGACGAGAAGGAAGGCCATGAGCGGAATACTTAAGAGAAGGTTTGAGGAGGTGTCCTCCTCGCCGTGCTCCTCGTTGCGGGAGTCTGATTACGAGGTCTCCTGCAGCGAGAGCGGAGACAGCAGCGACAGTGTCAACCCCTCGGCCTCGGGTACCTTCACCCGTGAGTCACCTGGCTCCCACACACACAAGCACACACACACATGCACATACACACACACTGCTCTCTCCCCCTACAGTCAACAAAACACTCAAAACACTACAAAACACTCATTGATATGCTCAACACTGACACAGTGTCGAAAGAACAAACAAATAGCTACATTCATTGTTCATATTGTACATTAGTGAAAGAGACATTCGTTTTTTAATGAAGCATGTGTCATTCTGATGTTACTAATCCATCATAATGTTGCTTTTGTAATGGATGTTGAGTGTGTTAGGAAACCTATTGTCAATAATAACTTGTGATGACTGATATTCTGAGTTCTGAAGCCAAAACCAACCCATGGCCAGTAGGAATATAATTCTGATAACACAGTTGAAGAGGAAAGAAAAAAAGCTGGATCAATCTGTGTGCTTTTACCCTGAAATCGGCCACATATTTTTATATGGGGGGGGCATTTGGGGGCATTTTGACCCCAAACTGGTAATGATTGCAAAGAGACACTCTCTGTCAAGCAGTACCATTTTAGATTTTATTAGGTTTTTGTAAAACAAGTAAATGGTTTAATTTCTCAAAAATAATTTAGGTTAAAAAAATCTCACATGTATAGTCACATACGTTTTTGTATGTTCACCATGCTATGAACAGATTTTGATCAATTTCTTTCATAGCCACTTCTTATGAACATTTGTCATTTATTAATTCAAAGTGTGTGCTTCTGTGATGCTCAGAGGCTGAGAAATTGGTGACTGAGCTAATCTGACATAACGGTAGGACCTAAAATAGCCACCAATATGGGCAATATATATGGGCCTATTGATTTTTTTTATAGTGGCTGCCACGCCCCCCATGGGCCAAATCTGGGGTGGCTCCACATCCATATATTTTCAGGGTACACACTGTACACTATATATACAAAAGTATGTGGACACCCCTTAAATTTAGTGGATTTGGCTATTTCAGCCACACCCGTTGCTGACATGTGTATAAAATCAATCACATATCCATGCAATCTCCATATACAGAAATTGGCAGTAGAATGGCCTTACTGAAGACCTCAGTAATTGCAGCTATTGGTGTGGCTGTTGGTGTGTCAGCCTCTCTAAGAAGCTCTCAGTCGAGTGAACCTGTTCTCCGCTCCACAGCTACTTATTGGAAAGGCTACAGCCAGTTTGGCAGGCACCACTGATGGCACCACTGATAAAAATAACTGTGTATTAGATGACCTGTATCTTTCTATGAGCAGATACGATGTTATTCGTAGGAAAAATTGGAAAATTTGGTGGATGATTCCTCAGGGGACAGATCTATGTTGTGTTTCGTGACAGATGCATAGGAGGACCAGGAGGACGCTACTCTCAGCTCTAGTCTGCACTATGCAGCACAACACATGGCTCCCCCAGCTTCTCCCCACTAAAGAGGTGCCACAATGTATCAGGCTTGCTCCTGAGATGTACAGTAGCATTGTCTCCTGGGGAATACAGAACAAACCTGTCTTGGGTCACGTTAGTGTTGAAGAAATAACCCAGCTCCTCTCCTGGTGTGATTGCTTTTAGTGAAGCAGCCTTGGAATTGTGAGGTCTTTGAAAAGGGCTACTATGTATTCTCAAAGATACATTTTTAGAAATGGTTGAGGCAACCCTAATCGGAAATGGACAAGAAAACGGAAGAAATACAGAGAAATATACAACTATGTTAGGTATTGCAAGCTTTAGAAACAAAGACAGCCACACACTCCGTATGTATAACCTCCCAGTAATTTATTGGGTAAAAAAAACACCAACGTTTTGACATCACTGTGCCTTCTTCAGGGTGCAAGCTTGAAAACCATGTGGATAGCGAAACACCAACTTATAAACCTTTTTTCAAGGCAATAAAGAAAAATTCCAATCGTGAAGCCCTGACTGGTATTGCCATGTTGTTAATGAAGACATTGTCCTTATGGCACAGAGTGGAGAGCTGCACCAACCAGATGGTCCCCATTTGTCCTGTTTGTCTGACCTCAAGTGACCGCTGGGAAAGTGACTCTACATCCAGGCCTGGGAGGGGGATTATTTATGCTCTCAGTCTTTGCTTTCCTTTTTCCCTCCCTCCCTCCCTCCCTCCCTCCCTCCCTCCCTCCCTCCCTCCCTCCCTCCCTCCCTCCCTCCCTCCCTCCCTCCCTCCCTGCCTCTCATAGAACTGCCCTTAAAAAGCCACAAGTAGGATCGACATGCCAAATGGCAGCGTTGGGATGATGAAACACTGCTTTACTAAACTGGGTTGAGTTAAGGCTTTTTATTGTTGTCTGAGAGCTAGCAAAATGACTCCTGAGGTTCTAGGGTCATGAAAAGTCAAATAAAAATAGGTATTCAAATCATGCAAATAGTAAGTAAGCACAGAATAGAAAGGTTTGTCTACACATCTACACCATTGAGAGCGCATCACAGACAGCAAAAACATACAACACTTTCCTATGTACATTATGCAGTTTTAAATAGGTGCATTTCCTTGAAACAGTGTCCTTGTTCTTGTATGCCGTAATGATGGTTAAATTTAGCTTTTTGTCATACTGGTGGTTCCACCACGTGGAACTGGTTCATCTTTCATTCATGTATGAACAAATAACCCTGCTTCCCCCTGTTATTCATGTATGAGTAGGCCAGCTATCGCTGCTTTTTAACGTTCCTTTTAACCATCCACTTCTTGTGTTGTCATTTGGTCCTCTAGCTGACTCCATACTGAAGCGAGAGAAGCGTGTGAGGACGAGGAGGGTGCACTTTGAGAACGTGACGGTGTACTACTTCAGCCGGCGCCAGGGTTTCACCAGTGTGCCCAGTCAGGGAGGCAGTACGCTGGGCATGTCCAACAGACACAGCTGTGTCAGGCAGTTCTCCCTGGGAGAGTTTGCCCTGGAGCAGGAGAGGATCCACAGAGACATGCTCCGAGATCATCTGAAGGAGGAGAAAATCAACTCCATTAAACTCAAGGTATTGAAGGAAAAGGAAGCTACTGAGCTAATGAAATGTACTGCACACAGGGAGATGATATAATGCATCGTGATAAACAGACGGTACTAGATGCACAGTTGTGACATAGCATATCCTCGTAGAAATCCAGAACGTGTTTTCAACGGCTAACTCTGTATCCTCTTTTGAGATGCAGCATGGCATTTGTTTCGGGCTGGTTGCTTACTCTTCAAACCGGACTGAATTTGATCCCCTCTCGTTCGTTTTCAGCTGACTAAGAACGGTACAGTGGAGTCGGAGGAGGCCAACACGCTCACGGCTGAGGACATCTCTGACGATGACATTGATCTGGAAAACACGGAGGTGGACGAGTACTTCTTCCTCCAGCCCCTCACCACGAAGAAGCGTCGGGCTCTGCTGCGGACCTCGGGGGTGAAGAAAATTGACGTGGAGGAGAAGCACGAGCTGCGGGCCATCCGGTTGTCCAGGGAGGACTGTGGCTGCGACTGCAGAGTGTTCTGTGACCCAGAGACATGTGCGTGCAGCGTAGCAGGAATCAAATGTCAGGTAAATCTCTGGGTAGTCTGACCCAGACATACTGACACTGATGTATCGTTAAGTGATCAAATATTTTAGACGCTGTAGATGAAAGCACTCCATTATTGAAAAAGCATTATATAATTACAGTTGCTTATCTGATATTGCCAAAAGGATTACACTAATTTGTCTATTACATGCAAACTGCAGAATATATGGTCATATAACCCAATGTGGTCCAATCTACAGGTGGACCGCATGTCTTTTCCCTGTGGCTGTACCAAGGAGGGGTGTAGCAACGCGGCTGGCCGGGTGGAATTTAACCCCATCCGTGTACGGACCCACTTCCTGCACACCATCATGAAGCTAGAGCTGGAGAAAAGCCGCGAGCAGCAGCAGGTCTCCCCTGCCAATGGTTACCATGGCGAAAGCAACGGCCACAGCCACGGCAACCCGCTGGTCCAGACCCAACATAGTCTGGAGTACTCTCTGACAGACCCAACACTTCAACAGTCTGCCATCATGCACCTCCAGACAGCTGACAACATGGAAGAGCCTCTAGATGATGAGGATGAGGACGATGAGGAGAATGAGGAGGAGGATGAGGAGGACGAAGAGGACAACAGCAGTTTATGCAGCGGACTGTCTGACTCCAGCACTCAGAGCTTGGCTAACAGTGACTCTGAGGAAGAGGAGGAGGATGAGGAGGAGAAGTCTGAGGACTTTGAGGATGGTGTGAGCACGCCGCCTGTGTCCCACACAGAGGTTGTTCCCCTGTCCTCTGTGTTGTGTTACTCTGATGGCACCTTGCCACAGGACAACCACATTGAAAAGCACATGAATGGAATCTCTTATTTACTCAGCTCCCAAGCCGAGTATTATCAGCAGGAGAACCCCAGTGCTGTTGCCTCTGCCAACGGGACGGCCAGCCAACCCAATGAAACTTACGGAGAGGCCTTATCATTCCCACACCCAGTTAGCACTAGCAATGGGGCCATGCCACAAGGACCATTCAACATGGCCGCCGACAAGGCAGAGCACTACACAGACTACCCCCACCAGGCTGAGGAACAGTACACCAATCAACACTTTACCCTGACCAACGGCAGAGCAGCAACCACTGCCATGGGCTGCTGCACACCTGACCTGGAAAACAACATGGTCCAATCTAAAGGAACATTCCCTGAGCAGCCTGGGGGCATTAGCCAGATGGAGTTCCACAACAACTACCTGAACAATAAGAGCTCCCAGGAAGGCTACGGTAGTAATGGGAAGTGTTTTGTAGCAGAGCAGCCAAAGGAAGTGTCTAGTGCTAATGATTTGTCTGAAGGGCCTTCTCTAGCAGACAGTACAAAGACACCTGCATTAGAAGAGAATCTCCCCCAGGTCGCACCAGTTTAGTTGGCCTAGCTTACCTGTCTGTAGACTTCATGTTGTGTCTTTTCTTAATGAACGACCCACTGGGCACAGTTCAATGTCAACTAACGTGAATTCAATGTGAAATCAACAACAAATGTTACCGTGTCACTGGATTTAGGTTAAAAGCTAGGTGAAAGAAAAGACTAAATGCCCTTACATTGATTATTTTTTGCAAATCCAATCAGTTTTCGACATTGATTCAATGTCATCGCATAGATTTGTGGGTTGAAATGACGTGGAAACAACATTGATTCAACCAGTTTTTGGCCCGTGGGAAGGCTGACCAAGTGTTGAAGATCTTTATGGCCTTTAATGGGAACTAAACTTTCCAAGTAATTCGCAAGACCATGCATTACATTGACATTACTTAGCTACAGGTTCCATGATGAGAAACATTTCTAATGAACCCGCTGATTTCTAGTATTCTAAAGTGCAAGATGGAATCAGTCAACAAAAACTGAACGCTATAAGCCTGTGCATTGTATCTCGTAATTTTAAAGGTAAAGTTTTAAGCATATATTGTGAGTGGGACTTTTCTATGTCTGTGTCAAATGTGCAAAAAAAATATTGTCACAGTTTATTTATTGGTTCTGAAGTATGTGTATACTTATGTTTTGATAACTATAAATGCATGTTCTTTTGGGTCTTTCAATGGCATTTATGAGAAATTGACCATGGTCAATTTGGGTTGATAAAATCTGTCTCAATGTACTGTACAAACCTTATTATTGTGTTATCACTTGTAAATCCATGCTTTTATATGGTCTGGAAAAGCTTGAAACAGACTACCACTTGTATTTATTTATTTTGAATTATAATGCCAAGAGCATCATTTCATTGGAAACATTCAAGTGTTTAGACTACGAATGTAGTACTTTGACAGCTCTCAAAGACCATATACAGCTATCAAATATATGGGAACAACAGGACAATAATATGATCAGTAAATCATATTTTATGGGGCTTAATTTAAAAATAAACATGTCATAAAAAATACAAACTGGGGACAACATAGGTATTGCTGAGTTGGACAGGGAAATGATTTCAAGTACATATTTACACAAACGTTCCATTCTCTTATGACAACTGACAGTAAATACCTGAAGAGATTGGTTGTACAGACGAGAACATTATCGTGTGACACAATTATTGAAGTGTGAAGAGCAATAATAACAGGGCATTTCAAAGGTTTTGATGAAAGCCATGTCATACTCTTGAGAGCCACATCAGGCATTTGAGGTCGGACAATCAAGCAATTCATATCAGCGCCAAGTTAGAGAATGACTGATCAGCCTGGGAGAAAAGACATTGGGAGAAAAGACATTGAACGGAATGCTCCAGATTTGTATTGCTACAACTGTATTAAAACGTTAGGGACGGCCTTTACAATGAAATACCAACATTCCCTCTCCATAAAAGGAGTGGGCAGCCCTGCATGTATCCCTGTCTAAGTCTGCACCTTGTCTCTATTCAACCAACACTACTTGATTTGTGATTCTGCACCTGACTGAAACACTAAATAATGTTACCTCACCTCATTGGCAAACAAAGTGTATCCAGCTGTCAGCCAATCAGTGCTACTGTTATGGACTGTACAGTATCAGTGCCAAAGCATTTAAGGGAAGGCAAGATACAGTAACATTGCATCCAATTGAGTAATTCTGCTGTGTTTATGATTTTCAGTATTTATTATGAATGATATATTGAAATGTGTATTTGTGCTTTACTGAACTGTCTGTATTGGATAAAAACATGTTTCTGTCTAAAATGTTGCTCGTTTCATGACGGTTGTGAGTCGTACAGCTCCATGTGCCTGATTTCCTTATATCGCTTACTATAATGTGAAACAGAATACTTTTTGTATGGAATGGTATAAATGTTTCAATGTGTTTTGGTTTCTTAACGTTAGATAAAGCCAAAATGTTATGCAATTTTTTTGTTGCGTTTTTTGCTTTAACAATACATGACCTTTAAATAAAATGAAACCATGTGTTGTTTTTCTTTATACGTTTAGCTTGAACAACTTTTATTTAGAAAAAGGGTACACCAACAACCCAGTAAGTATGGGTCAAGGATGAATTCCTTTGTGCACAGCGCCCTCTCCCGTTGAACATAAGCAATGGTGAAGAATGGTACTCATGCCATACAGCATAGGTGTGAAACTCATTCCACAGAGGGCCTGGCATCCACAGGTTTCACACCCTTGTACTTGATTGATGAATGAAGGTCACTAATTACTAATGATCTCACCTCACCATCTCGGGCTTAATTGAAAAGAAAACAGACACTAGGCCCTCCATGGAACGAGTTCGACACCCCTGCCGTATTCAGTCATTGTACTCATTACACAGAGTTCCTTTTACTAAAATGGAAAACCTCAAGGATCCAAACATAAAAGGCACACAGTTCTAATTTATTGACAGACTGCAATAGACCCATCTGTTTCTCAGTCCCAGACATATTCAATAGTCAACAAAATTCTAACATTCCATTGTCAGTCAGCATTCTCCCATCGATTCGTATAAACTAGCCCACACCCTTGCATCGAAACACTGACGTTTGTGTGATACTGGGAGCTCTGAGACTTGACTCAAAAAAATACAATCATACATTCCATGTTGTAAACCAAGTTAACATTTTTCCCCTTTCTACAGATCCCATTTAAGCCTACATATACATTTTCCAATCCCCATGAACATGTACATTCATTTAATTCAAGAAAATTATTTTACAAAATGTTGTCAAATATAGAAAAATACATTCCAAAGAACTACGCATGTTAAGATGTGTCAACCTTAAATTATTCCCTAAAACCCTGACATTAAAACTTTATTAGATTTTTGATAAAAAGTAGGCAGGGCCCAATCAATCTAGCAAATTCCTGTAAAGAGAGATTTCAAAGAAAAAAAAAATACTATTTCATTGCAGTTGAACTTGAAAATCAACCAGATTGTACACAACAGGTCATTTTCAAATACCACAGCAGTGACTGGATTTGTGTTTAAAAATGCTATGGTGATAAAGTCTCATAAAAAGGTTAACCGTATACATGATTAAAACACCTTTGAACTCCCCAGCCAAGCAATATGGAAAAGCAAAAGAAAATGATTTATCTTGCAAATACCGGACGATTATGAATTAGAGGTGCCAAATAAAACTACATGACTCAAGCCCTTGGTTAAAATGCCACTTTGGAGACTTCATATTTTATCAGAATTAGCTGTTCATAAAGTGAGAGGCACTGTATGGGCAACGTATAGACATCATTCTCAATCTGCTTGTGAGGAAAACCAGCTGGAGGAGAGGGGAAATCAGACCCTCTAGTAGTGGTAATGGAGGATGCATATCTAGTGCTTCCCTGTCACATCTGATAGACTAGTTTGCATAATAAAAATAGGCAGTAGTGGTAGATGTTGAATAACCTATAATACACTTTTTAAAATAGATTTTCCCCGTATACATCTTAGCCAGTAGTTCTGAAAGTAGAGCTTACAAGCCAAAAATGATCCACGAAAATTGCATACATCACATATGTGCCCCACGTAATTTCTCGCGCCGGGGCTGAACCTCATTGGCTGGAACTCGAATTGCCAGGGGGATGGCCCACTTGGGGGAAAATGTAAGGAAAATGGCACTACACCGCTTCCAGTAAATGGATTTGTGGCTAATTGAGGTAAGACAGTAATTCTCCTCAGATTGATCTGGAGCATGTCTTTAATAGAAAAAAACAAGAGAAAAAAACTTGATTAGTCTTTGGTGTATAACATCGAAGTTATTCAGTTTGTGCAAGAGGCAAGTGCACTACTGCATTATTTGACAGTCCATTGCTGTTGGTTTTCACATTTATATTAATAAATTATTCAGTGTGGGCAAACCTTGGTAATTAAATAAAATGTAATGTTGATTTCCCACCGAAGTACACACTATAAAAATAAAAAAAAGACATTCTTCAAAGAAATCTCTCTTCATTCAGTATCCATCCAAAGTCTTTCCACAGTCCTAGCTACCTCCGTCAATCTACAGAGAGCATTTGGCGTGTAAGACAAGAAAAACAATTCCTTTACCCAAATCATGATTTTTTTTTTTTAAAAAGGAGTAAAACAAACAGTCTTTAGTATCAGTTTGAACGCTTCCTTCCCGAGGTCACGTTCTCCTCAAAAATCGCAAACTTTCCAGCAGCAGTTCTTCTACGTATAAAAATAAATACAAATTCAACTTCGATAATAAAACGTAACAAAAATGTACGCCAATTGCTACTTGTTCTAATGGTCCTAGGATACCAAGGCACACATTGTCCACCATGTGTGTCCTGTAGTCAGACGTAGAGCCACAGCTGGTATCTGTCTGAGGGGTTACAGGCCACCAACGAGGGGTGCTCATGACGAGCACTCAGACACAGGTTCCATCCTGGGATGTAGAATAACTGGTTCTACAGAGGAGGAGAAACAGATTAGTCACCAACATCCTCAGTAGGAAATCACTGACATCCACTTCTATGGTGAAGATGATGCAAGAGAACAAGGCAGACGCCCAACAATTTCATAATATTTTTTTTTTTTAAAACAGGCTTTCAAGTAGAAATGTTGACTGATCCCATTAGGATAGAAATGTGGGTTGGTCTCACCTCCCTTAACTCCCACTTCTGTTCTGCTCCTACAAACGTATTGTGGCCTTTATACTGGCAGTCTTCCAGCTTCACGGCTCCATCCGTCCCATGCAAACACAACTCCTTCTGAATGTTGTGCCGGATCTCATGATGGGTCGAGTACTCAAAATACTGCGGGAATCACAAAAAACACCAGAAGTAATCATTTTGATTTTGAAAGTGACCGAGAAAGTACTTAGCATTTCCTTCATGACTGAACCCAGTCCCTTCATTCCCTTCCCTCTGACCTGGTTTCCTCCGAGGCCGTGGCATGGATATAAGATCAGCGGTTTCCCTCCCTCGTTGTTCTCCCCTGCATCCAGACACGAGTCTTTACCTACATTTTTCACCTGGAAGCACAAGGAAATGGATTTCAGTCAGACACACAAGCTGTTCAAACAAGCCCAGCCACCTCCCAACCTTAGGTAGTGTGGAGCTACTCTCTCTCTCCCCTGGCCTACCCTGGAGCTCTCCTCGGAGCCCTCTGGAGATGCTAAGTGGAAACCCACTATTGCCAGAAAGCTCTCTGTGGTCTGGAAAGAGTCTGGGAGAGGGGGGACTTACCGAGCCAAAGTGGAGCGGGTTGAGATCAGGCATGAAGACCTCTGGATACACATTTTTCAAATACCAGGAGAAGCTCTTGCACTGCAGCCGCTCCCGGAGGTCCACACGACGCCCGACGTCTCCGAAGGCCCTCTGTGGAAACAATTCCAGGCAGCAGCCATTAAAGAAGGGTGGGGGGAGACTTTCCTCATTACTCACACTGCCCAGGCTTTGGACTGGGAGGAAAAAGTCCATTTCCACTTCCCCACAGTCGGTCTAGTGCTGGAGCTCCATGGTTGATGGGTGACTGCTTGAAGACAGCACCATGTATGGCAGAGTTTCAGGCTGCCCGATCTCGTTTCAAGTAATTGGCACGCACAAAAATTATCCGGTACACATACAGAAATACCATAGCAAATGATGAACCCTCTAGTCGAGACAGACCTTTCCCTCTCTTCGCTTCATTTAAATTCATTCATTCATGCCGTCAACGGTTCAAACGAACGCATGCAGACATTGCTCAGCCATTGATTTGCTCAGCCATTGATTCGCCCATTGCCAGCACAAACGCAGAGTATTCCAAGGAACAGAGAGCTTCTCCGGGCAGATCTTTAGTAGCGAGAGCATTCGAGAGAGATAATGACGCGGATGCTGTAAGCCACCGTGTGCGACGATAACGACTGTAGCTGTGCTCCTTGAAGCGGTTAGAGACACAGGGGGTGTTTGAAGGCAGCAGGAGAGGGCCTCTTGGCCTGCTTCACTCCGAGGTACGCAACTACACATGGCCTGAGGGGGGGACTGTTTATGGCGTGGAGATGAGAAAACCTGATACAGCAGCACTACGAATCCCTGTCATTTAACAGACTGTTGCCTCCAAAGGCTCCCCTTCCTGCCTGTTAACAACTCTAAAACACCTAATAGCCTGGAGGCCAGCAGAAGTTTTTTTAGAAGGATACTATTCATTTCTACTTATTTCACGTCACATAGTGACACAGTTCTACGGTGCATACCAGGGACCTCAGGGGAATGGGTTTGTACATTCAACTGTGTTCAGACGATACATAACCAAAAGACGATCTTTGTTTAGGGGTCAGTGCTCTAAAATGAGTCACTCTGGGGAGAGAGAGAGGGGGTCCCAGTCTCTCTGGGGAACATGACACCAAAGCTACAAGATGAGATTAACATTTTCTTTAAGAATTTATGAAGACTTTATTTCCAAAACACTAAATCGCATACTTTTTTAAAATTGTATTTTTAATCACATCAGCCTGTGGCTGCCAAAACTTGTCCTACGAGGGGGATAACAAGTGGTCTGCAGTCAGAATGAGAACATTCATATGTCCATGTGGGATATAGCGCAGGGCAAACATTCCAGAGCAAACTGCTAAAACATTACTTTAGGGAATAGATTAAGTGTTTTTGAACTCCTGTCCCATTTCTCGGGATATCAACCTGCCTAGCTGGGTTTAAAACGTACAACAATGTCACTCAGAAATACCACATACGTCTTTGGCCAACTGGGCGGCTTGCTGGTTGCGCCGGTAGAAGATTTCCTTGTAGTCGTCCATCCAGACCTCGGCCAGCCGCACCTGGTTGCGTGCGATCACCTGGGTGCCCTTGGGGAAGGTGTGGGGGCTCTTGGTGCGGAACACGTGACCCACGATGGAGCAAGGGATGATTTCGAGCTGACCGCCACACTGCCACACCTACAGACAAGACAGAGGCAACACACCCAACACTGTTAGTCATACTTGGTAACCGGTTGGTTCGGTTCTACTGCACAATACAAAGATATAGAATTTTTTTTTAAATGTAGCAGCGATGACACGAACACAAGGTGTTTTCTAACTAGAAAGCCAAGTGAATCAGCTCATACTCTGAAAGACATTTCAATATTCTCGCCGCCCCAGATTTCCATTTGTTCATCATAGCTTCCGATGAGATAGAAGTAGTCCTTGGAGATAGAGAAGAGTCCCCCAGCAAAAGTCGGTGTCCTGTGGGGTAAAAGACATCCACTGAATAGAAGGTCTGGATAAGTTTGTTTACACACAGTTGAAAAATTAGACCATTCACAATCAGTTATCAAGGTAGATAGACAGGGAGGTGTTTGTCATGTCAGTATTTCCTCCTGAAAAAATAGTCATTCACATAGTTCTTCTCACTTAATAGGATAGGTCTCATCCTTCCTCCGTTGTTTCTCGTGGTCCGGTAGACTCTCCCAGCCGAAGGACAGGCCCCAGTCGAAGTTACCACGGTTGTGGTTCTGCCCGTACGGCGAGGGCTTCATAAACTCAAAAGTGTTGAGGTCAATGGTAGTGATGTCAGGACTCACTACTGCAGTGTAGTTCTCTGCTATCCTGGCCAGTAGAGGCTCAAGCCAGCCACTGAAGCATTCACCTGTTGGATACGCATTCACCACCAGCATTAAAATAGAACCACTAAATAACATAGCATTTTAAAATGCTTAAATACTACATCGGCACGGAACATAGAAGACTGTTGTATAAACAACTCAATTTAACACCGATTTGATATTTTTCCCTGGCCAACCCAAAGCAGGCTGCCCAAAAAATGTTACATTCGAATACTCATAATGTTTTGTGGTTTTCTTGCCATGCCCGAAACAGCATCTGCATAGTGCTAGTATTCTGGGGTGTAGGTGTCTAAAAAGGCAGAGCTGTTCTGGTTGTTCCAGCCTGATGACTCAGTTGTTTGATGTCTGTGCTGGGGTGTGGGTGTGCATGTACTAACAGTGAGCGTCAAGGAAGGTGAGGATGTCTCCGGTGGCCACCGAGGCTCCCAGTAGCCGAGCGGTGATCAGGCCCTTTCTCTCCCGCTGCCGCACCACATGCACGATGTGCAGCCGCTTCAAATATTCATCCAACTCCTCTTTCAAGGCATCTGTGAAAAGGAAATGAGCCCACCGCATTGGACCATGCAGGTCTAGAACAGACAGTCAAGATACAGTAATGGACCTTGTAACACTTTCTGGGAGAGTGGCCTCTACCTCAACTTGACCCCCCCCCCAATATGGAAGCTTGCACTACATACAGAGAGAGAGAGAGACCATTGGCTAGCTGCCAAGTTTGCCTGATCAGTTCCTAGCCTTCTGGGCCAGGGAAATAGCTTTAGTACAGATGTCTAATAGCAGGCTATTCCCAACAAACGACAGAGGGCTTTGAGTGTCACTCAGTTGGGCTGCATTCCCTGCTCCCTCATCTTTTTACCCACAGACTCGTTTCCCCCTCAGCCTAAGGCCTATTTACAAGAGAAAACAGACATATTTCTCCATACCGCCACGGACTAGCTAGCCCCTCTTAGGAAAGTATTCACTAGCAGTGCTGCTTCCTGCTATAACCCCCTTCACAAGAAGCCGGGGCTCCAGCCTGCACAATTCATGGCACACCAGCGGGCCGCCCAGCAGGCCGACTGAAATCAATTCCAAGTGAAAACAAGGTGGTCCTGCCGTCTGCCTGGCTGGCCAGTTAGTTCTTTACCGTCCACACTGGCATCGTCCACCAGGATGATCTCCTTGAGGAAGATGGCAGGGGAGGTGTGGAGGACGCTGTACACCGTCCTCAGCAGAGTAGTCCAGCCTTCATTGTGAAACACAATGATCACGCTGGTGGTCAGCAAAGGGGGACAGCGCTTGAATGTTTGCTCGATACATCTGCAAAAGAGCATTAAAACATTTTTTTAAATTTTTTAAAGGTATTTTTGGGTCCCTGAGAGGCCTTTCAGTGCAGGACTGTGGTTGAAACATCTGAAGTCCTCCCCTAAAGGGGTGTCTGTTTCAGTTGTTTCATTGGGATGTGAGACTCCCTTTGAAATGCCAACCGCATCAGACAGTCTGAATCTGTGTAAATTACCCCATTAAAAATAGGAACATGGACAGACTTGTTTAATTAGCCAAACAAAACGAAGCTGTTTCTTGACCCAGACACATTTACTGGGCACACATGCTGAAACAATGTTTCAGACAGAGAAACTCAGCCTGTGGTTAAAGTGAAATTTTCCTCAATAACTCAAAGAAAATATCAAAGACTTGGAGTAAAAACGGTCATTTCTGTTGTAGACACATTATGGTCATCTCCTTCCTTCTGTGGTCATTCAGTATGTGACTTTGGTTTCATATTGAGCCACTGAGACAAGACATAAAAGCATACTGAATTCCTCAATAGAGAAGCTGTTCTATTGAACACCACTAGATGGTGCTGCTATGTGATGAGGAGAAACCCCACTTTAGATGTTTGCATCATATTAGGATGTTTTACAAGATATATCCTATAATGACAGAATTATATCATAAAACAGGGCCACCAACCCCAAGATTGACTCCACATTTTTTACATGGCTACGTAGCCAAAACATATGGCACTGAGACAATACATTTTAGACAGTGGTGTAAAGTACTTAAGTAAAAATACTTTGAAGTATGACGTAAGTAGTTTTTTGGGGTATCTGTACTTCACTATTTATATTAATTTATATTTTTGACAGCATTCCTGACAGAACTATGCACTTTTTACTCCTATACGTTTTTCCCTGACACCAAAAAGTACTCCGGCAGGACAGAATTATGGTCCAATTCACCCACCTATAAATATAACGCTTTGTCCGCCCTACTGCCTCTGATCTGGTGGACTCACTAAACATAAATGCTGTGTTTGTAAATTGCCAGTGTGCAAATCTGTCTATAATTATTATATATATATTTATTAATTGTGTCATCTGGTTTGCTTAATATAAGGGATTTGATGGATTCTCTCACATACATACAGCTGAAGTTGGAAGTTTATATGCACTTAGGTTGGAGTCATTAAAACTCGTTTTTCAACCACTCCACGAATTTCTTGTTAACAAACTATAGTTTTGGCAAGTCGGTTAGGACATCTACTTTGTGCATGACAAGTAATTTTTCCAATAATTGTTAACAGACAATTGTAATTCTTATAATTTATAATTCACTGTATCACAATTCCTGTGGGTCAGATGTTTACATACACTAAGTTGACTGTGCCTTTAACCAGCTTGGAAAATTCCAGAAAATGTCATGGCTTTAGAAGCTTCGGATTGACTCAAATGATGTCAATTAGCCTATTGGAGGTGTACCTGTGGATGTATTAAGGCCTACCTTCAAAATCTGTGCCTCTTTGCTTGACATCATGGGAAAATCAAAAGAAATCAGCTAAGACCTTGGAAAAAAAATTTATCCTCCCTGCTGAAGGAGGGACTGTCCCTGCTGAAGGAGGGACTGTCCCTGCTGAAGGAGGGACTGTCCCTGCTGAAGGAGGGACTGTCCCTGCTGAAGGAGGGACTGTCCCTGCTGAAGGAGGGACTGTCCCTGCTGAAGGAGGGACTGTCCCTGCTGAAGGAGGGACTGTCCCTGCTGAAGGAGGGACTGTCCCTGCTGAAGGAGGGACTGTCCCTGCTGAAGGAGGGACTGTCCCTGCTGAAGGAGGGACTGTCCCTGCTGAAGGAGGGACTGTCCCTGCTGAAGGAGGGACTGGTGCGCTTCACAAAATTGATTGTATCATGAGGTAGGAAAATTATGTGGATATATTGAAGCAACATCAGTCAGGAAGTTAAAGCTTGGTCACAAATGGGTCTTCTAAATGGACAATGACCCCAAGCATACTTCCAAAGTTGTGGCAAAATGGCTTAAGGACAAAGTCAAGGTATTGGAGTGGCCATCACAAAGCCCTGACCTTAATCCTATAGAACATTTGTGGACAGAAATGAAAAAGCATGTACAAGCAAGGGGGCCTACAAACCTGACTCAGTTACACCAGCTCTGCCAGGAGGAATGGACCAAAATTCACCCAACTTATTGTGGGAAGCTTGTGGAAGGCTACCCAAAACATTTAACCCAAGTAAAACAATTTCAAGGCAATGTTACCAAATACTAATCGAGTATATGTAAACTTCTGATCCACTGGGAATGTGATGAAATAAGTAAATCATTCTCTCTCCTATTATTCTGACATCTCACATTCTTAAAATAAAGTGGTGATCCTAACTGACCTAAGACAGGGAATTTTTACTCAAATTAAAATCTCAGGAATTGTGAAAAACAGTTTAAATGTATTTGGCTAAGGTGTATGTAAACTTCCGACTTCAACTGTACATGCATACATATATCCAGATACTTTTAGTCAGGTAGTATTTTACTTGGTGACTGGAGTCATTTTCTATTAAGATATCTTTACTTGAACTCAAGTATGACAATTGGGTACTTTTTTCCACCACAGAATTTAGAGCATGGATATGGAAACAACTGTGATAAGAGCACAAAAACAGCCAGTCAATTATGGAGAGACAACATACTCTGGTGGTCTGGTATCAGGACCCAGGTCACGGCTGAGAGAAATGCGGTCACTGGCGTAGAGGTTAAAACAGTGTTTCTCCTCTCCCCGGTCCTTCTCCTTCTGTTCAGCAGGGCTCAGTTTATCTGTGTGAAAGGGCTTCCCAGAGGCCCCGGGGCTGTTGGGGTCCTGAGGTGGACGCTCCAGGGCTGGCCTCAGCTCAGCAGCCGTGTAGGTCCCTGGCAAACAGGAGAAGTCCCCTGCATTGTCATGCTGACGCACTGGGGCTTTGATCTGCATTTTTGGCATGGCGTCCCTAAAGTTATTGACAGCACCCATCACCATGCCCAGCATGGCATCCCGTTTGACAGCCATCTCCTTCAGCCAGGGCTCTTCAAGGGAGGGACTTTGGCTTACTACCTCACGTTGTATTAGGAAGAGAAATGTGACAAAAATAAGGCCCACTATCACTAGTTTTAAGGGGTGTAATCGCCTTCTGAGAACTCTGCGGAGACCACTCATTCTTCTGGAGATGTGTGGGGTAGATAGCTTTGAGACAGTACTTCACCTACCAGTCAGTTGCACCACCAGAGGAGGTAACCTTAAAAAGAAAGAAAAGGTGACAAATGTGTCAAATTAACAGAGTTAAAAAGCAGGATCACAAAACTCAGTCTCGCATGAATGGAAAACACGTATTTCTTCAAAGCTGAGAACAGACTGAAGTTCTATGCCACTTTGAATTATGACCATACACAAGCAGGAATGTAACGAGACTTGCGACTTTTTTTCCTCCACAACTTACTGTCCAACAAAATAGTTAGAAAACGTGCTACTATACAGGAGTCTACTAAACGACAGGAATGACCAGGCTACTATAAAAATGATCTCGTCATAGTCCTGCATTTTCACACTCTTTTCGGGAAAATGATAGGACTTACCGGGACGTTACATAAAAAGTATGGGAAATGGACTCCAAATGATTGATTTAAAAGTCCATCAAGTTATGTCGAGCATATCGCTAAATTAAAATCATCTTCGAGATAACGTGGAATTCCAGAGTAATTGTTGACCAAAATGAATACAGTTGTGCAGCGTTTCTCAATCTTTGCAAACTACTTCCGTCTCGTTGGATCCAGGTGCGCTCCTTTCAGGTAGAGGGTGGAACCCCTTATATTTGGCACGCGTGCGTAGAGCGGATCTCCCTTTGTCAAAGCCCTAAAGTCATCCCATTTGCTACATTAGTGAAACACTGCAAAACAGTGGCTTAAAAATTATGCATTTGTCATTTGGCGCATGAAGTATGAGTCTATTTGTGTCAGTTGCAAACGTCACTTTGATTTACTTCAGCTACAAAGCTATAACTCGCTGTGCCCAGTTTGGTTAAATCCATTTTTTTTTTAAGTGTCATCTTGCAGAGTAACTTTGTCTCATGCACTATTGGAAATAGTCTACACCGCGGGATATGTCTGATCTTATAATGGTATCAATTCTTAAAATCATGGATTTGTTCAGCAAGTCATTCATTGAGACTGTTGCTGGGTTACACATAACGGATGAACGTATCCTATAGCTCTCTGCATCCAATCAGGCTAGAAGAATAATGGGTCGCTTACAGAATACGGGTTAGCCTATAGCCTACACTGCAGAAATAAGTTAGGACATTTTTTTGGTTTGTTTAACAGATCAACATCGGGCATGAGCTATGTTAGATTGTGTACAAGTGTTGCATTATAGTAAGCATAATACAATTCGAACTCAAACTGTTTATCAGAATTGCCAAATATTCAAGCAAAGGCGCTCAAGCGCATCTGTTACAAAGTATCATACAGTAGGCTAACCTAAGAAAGCTATAGAACTCCTCAGATGGTAAAGAGCATTACACGACAGGCAAATCCGTTTAATGTTACGGTTTACAGTAGAATCAAAGTCCAACCTTGCATTTAATTATTATTATTATTTTTATCTCAAGGCTTTAAGGAAAGGAATCACTGAACATCTGCCACTCACCGAACATGTTGGTCCCTCTGAGACATATCCCAACATATTCCTGTTTGCCAAGTCACCCCTGGCAGATGGTATCCGTAAAGTGTTCGATGCTTAAGGTGGTAAAGATAAGACGTGGACACCGTAGACATTCGGAGGAGGAATACTCCGGTGCGCAATAGGAGTCTTGTCAAGTAGGTTCAACGAGGGACACAATTCACAGTGACTGTTCTCCTGTCCTTCTTGGTACTTAGCCTACAGATCACAAGCTCCCCGAGTTGTGGAAGTGACTTTTTCATATGCAGGAGTAGTCCGTCTCTATTATATATTATATTTGATATAGGCGAATAGCTTATGCGAATAATAGGCGAGTCTCAGTGCATTCGGAAATTATTCATACCCTTTGATTTTTTCCACATTTTGTTATGTTTACAGCCATATTCTAAAATGTATCAAATATATGTTTCCCCCCTCATCAATCTACACACAGTGCCCGATGTCAAAGCAAAAACAGGTTTAGATTTTTTTTGCAAATGTATTAAAAATGTATTCAGACCAGTCGTCTTGGGTATGACACTTCTCCACAAATCCTCTCAAGCTCTGTCAGGTTGGATGTGGAGCGTCGCTGCACAGCTATTTTCAGGTCCTTCCAGAGACATTCAATCCAGTTCAAGTCCGGGCTCTGGCTGGGCCACTCAAGGACATTCAGAGACTTGTCCCGAAGCCACTCCTGCGTTGTCTTGGCTGTGTGCTTAGGGTCGTTGTCTGTTGGAAGGTGAACCATTGTCCCGGTCTGAGATCCTGAGCAGGTTTTCATCAAGGATCTCTCTGTACTTTGCTCCATTCATCTTTCCCTTGATCCTGACTAGTCTCCCAGTCCCTGCTGTTGAAATACATCCACACAGCATGATGCTGCCACCACCATGCTTCACCGTAGGGATTGTGCTAGTTTTTCTCCATACAGGACGCTTGGCAGTCAGGCCAAAGGGTTCAATCTTGGTTTCATCAGACCAGAGAATCTTGTTTCTCATGGTCTGAGAGTGCTTTAGGTGCCTTTTGGCAAACTCCAAGCTGGCTGTCATGTGCCTTTTACTGGGGGGTGGCTTCTGTCTGGCCACTCTACCATAAAGGCCTGATTGTTGGAGTGCTCCAGAGATGGTTGTCCTTCTGGAAGGTTCTCCCATCTCCACAGAGGAACTCTGGAGCTTTGTCAGAGTGACTATCAGGTTCTTGGTCAATTCCCGACGAAGGCTCTTCTCCCCCGATTGCTCAGTTTGGCCAGGCAGCCAGCTCTAGGAAGAGTCTTGGTGGTTCCAAACATCTTACATTTAAGAATGATGGAGGCCACTGTGTTCTTGGGGACCTTCAATGCTGCAGAAATGTTTTTGTACCCTTCCCCAGATCGGTGCCTCGACACAATCCTGTCTCTGAGCTCTATGGACAATTCCTTCGACCTCATGGATTGGTTTTTGCTCTGACATGCACTGTCAACTGTGGGACCTTATATAGACAGGTGTGACTTTCCAAATCATGTCCCATCAATTTAATTTACCACAGGTGGACTCCAATCAAGTTATAGAAACATCTCAAGGATGACCAATGGAAACAGGATGCAGCCAAGCTCAATTTCGAGTCTCATAGCAAAGGGGCTGAATATATATATGTAAATAAGATATTTTTATTTTCAATACATTTGCAAACATTTCTAAAAACCTGTTTTCGCTTTTTCATTATGGGGTGTGTAGATTGACGAGGGATTTTTAAAAAAATTATTCATTCTAGATTCTTAATATCAATGCTTTACTAAACATAGTCAATACATACAATTTCCATAAGTGTGTGAACATTTCAATATTATGTCCTTACACTGCTAATTGGCATAATGTAGGCTACTTGCCGTCTTTATAACCTAAACTTAATATACAACAGTGCAAATACTTTTGGGAAGAAATACATTTGAATGTCAAATTATGGACTGGTACAAGACTTTTGGGTGTGTGACTTGATGTCAACATTTAATAGTAGCGTCAACCTCCTTATGGGAGGGTGCTGTCAAGTTGGCAACTCCCAGTGGCATTTCCCTTCATTAAAAAGTAACAACCATGTATGTATATATAAATAAAAACGGTGTGGATGATATCATATCTAGATAAACTCTATGTGGCACTGAGTTGGATGTTCATATTCATTCTTAACCTGGAAATCACTGACCCTGTGTGTCCCAAATGGCACCCTATTCCCTATGTAGTGAACTACTATAGACCAGGAACATTTGGGACACCACCATGTCTGCTCTCCTATATAATGACATGTTAATAAGGTGTACAATTAAGATTTATTTCAGATTCAAATTTTACTCTTTTTTTTCACCTTTATTTTACTAGGCAAGTCAGTTAAGAACAAATTCTTATTTTCAATGACGGCCTAGGAACAGTGGGTTAACTGCCTGTTCAGGGGCAGAACGACAGATTTTGTACCTTGTCAGCTTGGGGATTTGAACTTGCAACCTTTCGGTTACTAATCCAATGCTCTAACTACTAGGCTACCCTGACATTTATTGCAAAGCAATATGTCTTTCTTTAGAGTGTTGAAACAGAGTCACTGTTTTCATTATATTGTAAGAAAAACACAATAACTCTACAACAATGTGTTTTGTATTGTAATCACGTTTATAAAAAGCACTGTCTCTCATCCCTCCAAAATTCCATTTATAATTACATCCAAATACTTACCCAAGTAATAATGCTTGTTAACAAAACACATAAAAAAAGATTGAGCAATAATACACCCACACACTGCACTCTCTCTCTCGCTAAAACATTTATGTTAAGACCGCAAAGCTGCCCGAGCTTTGTCCAAGATGTCCTTCCTCATCTTTGGATAATTGGGGTGAGCATCCAAAACCTAAACAAAACATGAATATTTAGTTTATGCATATGATGTTATTCAATGACAACACGTAAACAAAAATCACATTTTTACACACTTATTTCAACATAGATAACATATGAAGCTATGATTTCAACTTACCTTATGACAGACATCTATGGCATCAACATGCCTCTTTGCTTTCAGGTAGTTGAATGCAAGCTTGTATCCTGAGACAAAAACATACTACTATTCATAGACTGTTGTATATTTACATGATTTTTTAAAAACAACGAATGGCAGCATGTACAAGATGTCCTTAAACATACCTATCGTGGGGTTCGTTTGATTGCCATATTTCCAAGCCATTTCATAGTTCAGCGCTGCATCTCGGAATGCCTGCTCCTTCTCCATAATGTAGCCCATGTATTCATAAGCTTTACAACATGACTGTGAAAATGAACAATGACTGTTACCGTGAGTGACTCAAACTCATTCCGGATACATTTTTGATCAAGGGTATGCATTGACCTTATTATGACGAAGGCACCTCTTCAAGAGGTCCCCGGCCATGTCATATTTCCCTGACTGGATGTAGATGTCGGCCAGGAGCAGCCAGCTCTTCTCAAACTCGTCAGCGTCAACAATGCTCCAGTTCATCTTAGCTACGCGTTTGAGCTGGTTCCTGGCTCGAGGGGTTTGTTTGAGAATCATGTAGGCTGTCGCCATGGCTAGCAGTGCAGGCACATGGTCCTTCTAAGTTAAAACAGAGAGCCTTGGTTAGTTAGGTGTCGTTTTACAGCGAATCAGGTCTAACATTTCCCTCTATTTCTGTGAAGTAGACAAGAGTATCCAAAAATGCAAACAAAGGTTTCCTTGTCAGCAAGGAGGATTCAATTTACGTAACTGGATATTATCTTACACAAGTTATCTTACTATGTTAAAGACATAGTAAGTTACTCAATAAATAAGCTGTTAAGGAAACCTCCAAAGTCAGCATCAAGAAAGTGTAAAGCAAAGAGAAAGCCTAAGATAATGCACCCACGTAGTGATGTTAGATTTGCTAAGGGTGTGGGTGTGTGTGCACACTTATGTACACCATCTGGAGTTGACTTACCTCATTGTTTGCAATCTCTGTGAAAACATTCAGGGCTTTCTCGACGTTGGCTTTCTGCTTGGTGGCCAGAAAGCAGTAGTTCTCTAGGATCCGTAGTTGGACGTGTCCACCGGCTGTCTGGGGCTTTAACTCATTCAGGAGCTTCTCTGCTGTTCTCACGGCGAGCTGCTCTGACTCCTGCTTCTCAGTAGAGTTCCTGAGCATAGATGAAAATGGAAAAGGAAGTGCATTTACATCAATGACAGCCAGATAAATGAGCAAGTATAACATGGACATAAGAATTTGTGTTTTAGCTGAGATATACACTGAGTGTACAACACATTAAGAACACCTTCCTAATATTGAGTTGCGCACCCCCCCCTTTGCCCTCAGAACAGCCTCAATCCGTCGGGGCATGGACTCTACAAGGTGTCGAAACTGTTCCACAGGGATGCTGGCCCATGTTGACTCCAATGCTTCCCACAGTTGGCTGGATGTCCTTTGGGTGGTGGACCATTCTTGATACATGCAGGAAACTGTTCATCGACACTGATTGAAGTGGATTTAAAAAGGGACATCAATAAGGGTTCAGTGTTCACCTGGATTTACCTGGTCAGTCTATGTCATGGAAATAGCAGGTGTTCCTAATGTGTTGTACACTCAGTGTATCGTCACTGTAAGCATTCAAAAAAACATCCCCACAGCTAATATTCAGCTGTTCATTGAAATACATAGCTGAATGGAACTCCATGTTTCTCAGGCAAAAAGTAAATCCACCTCCAAGAAAGGTGAAATGCGATAGACCATATGACTGGACAGGAAATAGAATGCATCAACTGAATGTTAAATGTGTTTCCTGTCAGATATTTTGTCTGTATTGTCTACTTGTTGAAAGTCTTGATTTGTGGTTATTTGTAATGTCTTGTTAATTGGTGTTGGACCCCAGGGAGACTAGCTAGCGTTACGGCGTTAGCTAATGGGGATCCTAATAGAAATTACAAATTACTGCACATGTTACACACCCCATGTCACCATCTAGGTTCTCAAAGACTTCTCCTCCCATGGTGTCATTGTCTGGGTTAAGACAGATCTCAATCATGTTGTACACAGCATTCTGACCCCAGTCATTGTCTTTCCGTGCCTTGTTGAAGTGTCGCAACCCATCATTGGGTTCACCTGTGTACCTGGGCACGAAATACAACTTAATTATTTAAAAAAAGACACCATAATCAATCTAGCTAAAGATACATTTGACTAATGCACTTACCACAGATAAAGTCCTTTGCAGTAGTTAAACCCAGGGTCAAACTTTGCCCTGGAGGAATGTTTTTCAGCCATCTCCAGAAACCTGGGAACTTCCTCTAACTTCCCAGCTCTCCTCAGCAGGTCGATTAGACGTGACAGTGTTGGGTAGTTGTCTGGCAGGAACATATGGGAAAGACATTACTTCCCTTCCAGGGGAGGTCAAATCAGCAGTGTATATTTACATTGAGGTTCTTACGCTTCCTTTTCAAGCTTTACAAATCTCCATTGAAATTCTATTTCAGGGGGGAACTTGTGTATTCAGACCTAAGAGAAACCGAGCCCTGTCACACCTGGTTTGCGCTCCAGTAGCTGCTGAAAGTGGAAAACGGCTTGCTCATAGTCCTGCTTCCTGAACATCAGGTCAGCCATCATCTACGAGGAAACAGAGAAGTTCGGAAAACAATCAAGTTTTACAATAGGATTTTCCTTTGGGACTTGACAGAAATGGCATATAAATAGAACTAACCAGTGTTGCATCTTCATTGACCTGGTCACTCTTCAGAAGGACACTGCATTGCTGTTGGCAGCCATCCACATCATCTAAAGTGAGGTACAACCGCGCCAGCTCCAGCATCACCTGGTAACAATGAAAGCATTCAATTGAATTCAACTTTGTTAACCAATTACCTTCTAACATCATAATTATAATACTAATACCATTTCCTATGTGCAAATGTTGCAGTATGCCTTGCTGGCATTAAACATACATTTACACATTCATAAAAATAGATTTGAATGTAATTATAAACATTTAGTGATTATAAACATGATAAACTACTGTAATATGCAAATTAGCAAATACAAAAACTGCATAGAAAGAAAGGGATGCTGGGAATTCACAAATACAGCTGCAGGGAGCACACACTGAAGGCTTGATTCAGCTGCACCGACCTTGCCATCACTCTCACAATAGACAAGAGCTTCTTTGTAGAATTTCACTGCTCTCTCATAGCCTCTAAGACTCGTGTAGTGTTTAGCGATCTCGCCACAGATCTCTGCAGCGAGCTGCTTCTGCATGGAGACAGCGTCTGGCTGCTCCAACTGCACACGCTTCAACACCTTGGCCTGCACATCCCGGGCCTAAAAGAAAACACAAGTCTGGGTTCAGAGCATAGCTAAGAAATAGTAATGTTGTGAATTATGCATGTATTATAGAGGAGACAGATTTTCAATCTTAGAAATTATCATAATAATATATTTCAGTTATTTCATTTTCTCTCATTGCTTAGCATAATGGCTTTTACAATATCAGAATACTTACTCGTTGCAAGGAAAGTAAAGCATCCTCGTTTTTGTCAACCTTGCCTTGGATTTTGGCCAACAGGACCAGATAGCGACAATCATCGGTTAGCAACGGCAGCTCATTTACTAGACAAAACACCACAAGGCGACGAGTGAGAAGTCGGAAAAGCGCTACATAAGTAACTATGTATTATCATTGTAATTTATGACCAGCAACAAAACTTGAACATACAAAATGTTCAAAATTGTAGCAATGATGTCCAGCTTACCTGGGTCATGGGCGAGAGCCTCTTGTAAAACTTTCTCGCACCTCTCGTACTGTCTCATCTTCATTAGCAGTTCAGCCAGGTCATATCGCAGGAAGTTCTGCTGCTCAGTCTTCAGAGCAGCTTCATAGTAATTGATTGCCTGTGAATAACAGCGGTGAATCATACAGCTATTGACTACTATAGATTGGTATTTTAATGTTTTTTTTCTTACAGGCCTGCTACACTGGACACGTAACTTTTGAAGAGCCTAACATGATGACCAAACCGCTCGAGTGCGTGCGCTATTGCGCTCATGTAGATTTTGATCCACCCACACTAGACGTGATCAGGACACGTAGGTTGAAATATAGAAATGGACTCGGAACCAAGTATATTAATTTGGGGACAGGTCGAAAAGCATGAAACATTTATGGAAATTGAGCTAGCTAGCTTGCTGGATATAAACATTGCATTGTTATTTTACCTGAAATGCACAAGGTCCTCTACTCTGACAATTAATCCACTGAAAAAAAATAGTAAACTCAAATCAAATTTTATTTGTCACATACACATGGTTAGCATATTTTAATGCGAGTGTAGCGAAATGCTTGTGCCTCTAGTTCCGACAATGCAGTAATAACCAACGAGTAATCTAACCTAACAATTCCACAACAACTACCTTATACACACAAGTGTAAAGGGATAAAGAATATGTACATAAAGATATATGAATGAGTGATGGTACAGAACGGCATAGGCAAGATGCAGTAGATGGTATCGAGTACAGTATACACATATGAGATGAGTAATGTAGGGTATGTCAACATTATATTAAGTGGCATTGTTTAAAGTGGCTAGTGTTACATTTTTTACATCAATTTTCCATTATTAAAGTGGCTGGAGTTGAGTCAGTATGTTGGTAGCAGCCACTCAATGTTAGTGGTGGCTGTTTAACAGTGTGATGGCCTTGAGATAGAAGCTGTTTTTCAGTCTCTCGGTCCCTGCTTTGATGCACCTGTACTGACCTCGCCTTCTGGATGATAGCGGGGTGAACAGGCAGTGGCTCGGGTGGTTGTTGTCCTTGATGACCTTTATGGCCTTCCTGTAACATCGGGTGGTGTAGGTGTCCTGGAGGGCAGGTAGTTTGCCCCCGGTGATGCGTTGTGCAGACCTCACTACCCTCTGGAGCCTTACGGTTGAGCAGTTGCCATACCAGGCAGTGATACAGCCTGACAGGATGCTCTCGATTGTGCATCTGTAAAAGTTTGTGAGTGCTTTTGGTGACAAGCCAAATTTCTTCAGCCTCCTGAGGTTGAAGAGGCGCTGCTGCGCCTTCTTTACCACGCGGTCTGTGTGGGTGGACCAATTCAGTTTGTCCGTGATGTGTACGCCGAGGAACTTAAAACTTTCTACCCTTTCCACTATTGTCCTGTCGATGTGGATAGGGGGGTGTTTCCTGAAGTCCACGATCATCTCCTTTGTTTTGTTGACGTTGAGTGCGAGGTTATTTTCCTGACAACACACTCCAAGGGCCCTCACCTCCTCCCTGTTGGCCATCTCGTCATTGTTGGTAATCAAGCCTACCACTGTAGTGTCGTCCGCAAACTTGATGATTGAGTTGGAGGCGTGCATGGCCACGCAGTCATGGGTGATCAAGGAGTACAGGAGTGGGCTCAGAACGCACCCTTGTGGGGCCCCAGTGTTGAGGATCAGCGGGGTGGAGATGTTGTTACTACCCTCACCACCTGGGTGCGGCCCGTCAGGAAGTCCAGTACCCAGTTGCACAGGGCAGGGTCGAGACCCAGGAATAGCTACACTGTTTGTTTTAGGCCATGTTTCTGGTCACCTTGCCCTGGTTAAAAGCAGTGGTTCGTGCTTTCAGTTTCACACGAATGCTGCCATCAATCCACGGTTTCTGGTTTGGGAATGTTTTAATAGTTGCTGTTGGTAAGACATCGCCGATGCACTTGCTAATAAACTCGCTCACCGAATCAGCGTATTCGTCAATGTTGTTGTTGGACGCAATGCGGAACATATCCCAATCCACGTGATCGAAGCAGTCTTGAAGCGTGGAATCAGATTGGTCGGACCAGCATTGAACAGACCTGAGCGCGGGAGCTTCCTGTTTTAGTTTCTGTCTATAGGCTGGGAGCAACAAAATGGAGTCGTGGTCAGCTTTTCTGAAAAGAGGGCGGGGGAGGGCCTTATATGCATTGCGGAAGTTAGAATAACAATGATCCAGGGTTTTACCAGCCCTGGTTGCACAATCGATATGTTGATAGAATTTAGCCTTGTTAAAATCCCCAGCTACAATGAATGCAGCCTCAGGATATGTGGTTTCCAGTTTACATAGAGTCAAATAAAGTTTTTTCAGGGCCATCGATGTGTCTGCTTGGAGGGGAATATATACGGCTGTGATTATAATCGAAGAGAATTCTCTTGGTAGATAATGCGGTCGACATTTGATTGTGAGGAATTCTTTGTCAGGTGAACAGAAGGACTTGAGTTCCTGTATGTTGTTATGATCACACCACGTCTCGTTAATCATAAGGCATACCCCCCCGCCCCTCTTCTTACCAGAAAGATGCTGGTTTCTTTCGGCGCGAAGAAAGCAGCTGGCTGCACCGACTCCGATAGCGTGTCTCGAGTGAGCCATGTTTCCGTGAAGCAAAGAACGTTACAATCTCTGATGTCTCTCTGGAAGGCAACCCTTGCTCGGATTTCATCAACCTTGTTGTCAAGAGACTGGACATTGGCGAGTAGTATGGTAGGGAGTGGTGCGTGATGTGCCCGTCTCCGGAGCCTGACCAGAAGACCGCTTCGTTTGCCCCTTTTACGGCGACGTTGTTTTGGTTCGCCCGCTGGGATCCGATCCATTGTCCTGGGTGGTGGGCAAAACACAGGATCCGCTTCGGGAAAGTCGTATTCCTGGTCGTAATGATGGTGAGTTGACGTTGCTCTTATATTCAGTAGTTCCTCCCGACGGTATGGAATGAAACCTAAGATTACCTGGGGTACCAATGTAAGAAATAACACGTAAAAAAACAAAATACTGCATAGTTTCCTAGGAACGCGAAGGGAGGCGGCCAGCTCTGTCGGCGCCGGAAGAAGGATTCTAGTAAGAAGAACGTTTCTAGTAATCTCTCCAGGCTTCTTCTCCTTCTCTGGACTTTATATGGCAGTTGGCAACCAACTTTAAGATGCATTACCACCACCAACTGGACTGTGGATCTCAGTTCATCTTTCTATCACCAACGTGGGTATATGCTCCTAAAAACAAATGAGGATGGGAGAGGCGGGACTTGCAGCGTATCAAGCATCACAAATAGAACCAAGTTCTATGTTAGCACCTGGCTACGCAGACGCGTGCGAGCAGTGTGAGTCCAATGATTGAAGAACATGTATGTGTACATTTATTTTGCAACGCATGCAGTGTGGTCAGCATGTAAGACACTCCAATTTATTTCAAAGAAACCTGGGCATAAGGAGCGCAGCTGTGAGACGATTGCATTACTTAGCGTAAAATTACGCTCTGGTTTTATTTGTAATAATTTGACGTGCTTGCACTGCAAAAATGTACACATCCAGTGTAGTAGCTACTGTTTTCCTGACGCCTGAGTGTAGCTCCCCAGTTAGTATACAGACCTTGACGTAATTGTGAGTCTTGACGAGAGCTTTCCCAATCTTGCTGGCCAGAGCTCCATCTTTGGGGTTTTTCTTCAGAGCCTGTTCGTAGATCTCAATGGCCTTCTCTGGCTGCGGATAAACGGACTTGACTTAGTAACATTTAGCTGTACCGAACATTAACTGTGATGATTCAACATTCCACAGTGAGGGAGTCATGAAGTAAGATATAAGCACAATGCACAGATGTTTACTCTTTATAAATATATGCATGAATTAATAAAACACTGCATAATACTACTTCCTATGAACACTACTGTAAAAGACCCCAAAACCCTGCAAGCCTTCCATTGCCTCGTTTTGGGCAACAATGAGATTAATCGATATTCAATTTCATACCCACCTCTTGGATATTCACATAAGCATCCCCAAGTAAAAGATATGTATGAGGACTCGGCAGCTTCTCTACTAATTCTCTGAGGAAAGACAGCAAAAATATCAGATAGAATATCAAAAATGTCTAGAATAAGATTCAATCACATTATACAGACATGGGTCTGCTCTGCTCTGAGGTTCACTCATCCTTAATGGCTTCCCAGCGGTGTCTGTGTGGAAAATTCTGTCAACACAAGTATAGTATCAGAGATGAGGTGATGGGCCTTCGGCTCACTTTTAGACACTGCAGGCAGCTTTGCATATTACAGCCTTGCTGCATGAGTGGATAAAGTTGAACATTTACACTTGATTTGCTGTGAACTTGTGGCCTGCATACTGTTATGGACTGACTGCTGCTATGGCATGGGTGGGTGGGCTGACACAGCAATGGGGGATGTGGTTAGTACACTGAATAAGAGACGTGGTTTCAAGAAATAACAAACTATTTGTTACCCTAAGCTACATGTCAAACACCATTAGTGAACAGTTTGTGTGTCTAACTGTCAGACTATAGCCTTTTTTATAATGCCGTGTTGTTCCTCACCTGTAACAACTGGCATAAAGGCGCTTCTCTTTCCTGTGAGTCAGATATATGTCGGCCATCTTCTCCTTGGCCTGGATATAGTAGGGCTGCTCAGGGGTGATGTTTCTGAGCATGCTCAGGGCAAGCTCGGTGTCGCCACGCAGCAGAGCCAGGTCAGCATTGGCGATGGTGACACGCAGCTCCTCAGGAGTGCCCGAGAACTCGTTGATGGCGTCTTGCATCACTTTGGCGGCTTCGTGCTGAAACGTCAAACCCACGTTCATGAATCAGACTTTACTGTTCAACAATGGGCAACGACATGACTGAGACAGAAGACAAACTCTACCGGGAATGTAAGTACAATAAAATATGGAGGATCTGCATTTCATGAGTACCTGGAAAGTACACATTTCCTAGAAAGGTGAGCATAACTCAAGATATATTGAATATTACTCTCTGTTGCTGAGCTTGTTCTCTCCATGGTCCCTTACCTGTTCTCCGTTGAGCCAGAGGGCCTCGGCGAGTTCAAGGAACACAGACACACAGTCAGCAGAGCTCAGCTCCACCTTCTTGTTCTTGGATTTGGCTGAGGCACCGGCCCTGCGGACCCCCGGCAGGATCATGGCCATCTGCAGAGTCTGGATGGCCTCTTGGAGCTCTCCCATCTTCTTCTGGGCCTGGGCCTTTATAAGGTGATACACAGGGTGCTCTCGGACCTGGCAGGGAGCAGCACACAGAGCTATTAGAGGATGGATGTTCCCATAACAGTTCTGTTTGATCTAATACCACGTTCATCTGGAATGCTGTTCTTACCGCAAAGTTGTGACTGAGGCAAAGCTCCAGAGACTGGGAGGAGAGCTTGTAGTTGCCTTGTAAGAGGTGGATCTGTGCCATGAGCAGGTGGGCCTCAGCATGGGAGGGACACTGGTCCAGGCAGTGTTGGAGGCTGCTCTGAGCAGAGTCAATGTCACCTAAAGGACATCAGCATTGCCACCAAACCCATTAATTGTTGTCATCCATGTTGAGAACAACTTGGCATGAAAACAGAGCAGAATTGTGTCACATGCAATTCAGTTGAAACTCACCAGACTGAAACCTAACTTTGGCCAATAGGAAGACACCTTGTAGGAGTCCAGGTACTATCTTGACCACAGTGTCCAACACAGAGGCACAGTGTTGGAGCTGAGGGGCAGGAGGCTGGCCCTGGGCTGGAGGCTAACACACACGTGATACCGATGGTTATCTCTATGATCAAGACCACAATGAATGACACGACGGGGGCTACAAATCTATTTACACCCTGTGACAACGTCTTTGTATCGTTTGTTAAACCCAGTAAATGTGGTGTCAAAAATGACTAACAGTAATCTCTATAAATGCATCTGTAGATATGCAAAGCCCCCCCCCCACCGGAGACCGGGGTTCAATCCCCAAGTCGATCTTTCCACCTTTCTCTCCTCTCCTTATCTTATAGTCCCCTATAATAAAACCTTAAAATATGTATTTAACAAATGTATCCATAGACATCTCTCTCCAGACTGACCTTAGCAGGACAGAGTGCTATGTACTCCTTGACGATCTCCAGCAGGAAGTCAGGGTTGAGCTTCTCAAAGTAGTCCACCCCCAGCGGCAGGCCTTGCAGTGTGGAGAAGTGAGTGTCCACGGCATCATTCAGCAGATTGGTGACCTCATCCTGTGACCTGCGTTTCTTCACAGCCAGCATGGCGCGCAGGTACAGCAGCTCCTGACAGAGAGGAAAGAGCAAGCCAAGGGTGTCAACAGGTTCACACAACAGTATTCAGCTCAGTAGGGCAGCTCTAACACAACATGGTTTATAGGACCAAGGTACAGCAGAGCGTACCCTATTACCTATATAGTGCACTACTTTTGAACAGAGCGCTATGGGCCTTTATAGTGCACTAGAAAGGGAATAAGGTGCCATTTGGAATGTACCCAGAGTCTCCCCTATAATACTTAAGACACACAGGACAAACTGTTACTCAGCGGGCTTAGCAAACACAGGAAAGCCCACACATTTCTAAAGAACTACCATTACCTAAACAAAAAGCTGTCCAAAAGGCTACAAAGCTTCACTAGATGACCAAACACTAGATATTAATGTCAAAAGTAGAATTAGAAATATAATTACTTTGGCAAGGCCATCGAACTGGATTGAACAGAGCAATATCTCTCTATCAGCCTTACCCCTGATTTCCCAATAGACTGTTGGATCTCTGTGAGAAACTCCAGCTGTTGCTCTGCATCCTCCAAGTTTCCCTCGATCAGCTGGCACCTGATAATACCTGGAAATACAGATCAGATGTTTTTACAATCTACATCTAAAGGATTTACAACTTAATTATTTGTTTATAGCTGGTTTATAATATTATAATGAAGAATAAACGTTACCAAATTCTACATAGAGTTGATGTCGGAAGTTTACATACACCTTAGACAAATACATTTAAACTCAGTTTTTCACAATTCCTGACATTTAAACCTAGTAAAAATTCCCTGTCTTAGGTCAGTTAGGATCACCACTTTATTTTAAGAATGTGAAATGTCAGAATAATAGGAGAGAGAATGATTTATTTATTTCATCACATTCCCAGTGGGTCAGAAGTTCACATACACTCAATTAGTATTTGGTAGCATTGCAATTTCATTGCCTTGAAATTGTTCAACTTGGGTCAAACGTTTTGGGTAGCCTTCCACAAGCTTCCCACAATAAGTTAGGTGAATTTTGGCCCATTCCTCCTGACAGAGCTGGTGTAACTGAGTCAGGTTTATAGGCCTCCTTGCTCACACATACTTTTTCAGTTCTGTCCACAAATGTTCTATAGGATTGAGGTCAGGGCTTTGTGATGGCCACTCCAATACCTTGACTTTGTTGTCTTTAAGCCATTTTGCCACAACTTTGGAAGTGTGCTTGGGATCATTGTCCATTTGGAAGACCCATTTGCGACCAAGCTTTAACTTCCTGACTGATGTCTTGAGATGTTACTTCAAAATATCCACAGAATTGTCCTACCTCATGACACCATCTATTTTGTGAAGTGCACCAGTCCCTCCTGCAGCAAAGCACCCCCACAACATGATGCTGCCACCCCTGTGCTTCACGGTTGGGATGGTGTTTTTTTGGCTTGCAAGCCTCCCCATTTTCCCTTCAAACATAACGATGGTCATTAAGGCCAAACAGTTCCATTTTTGTTTCATCAGAGCAGAGGATAGTTTTCCAAAAAGTACAATCTTTGTCCCCATGTGCAGTTGCAAACCGTAGTCTGGCATTTTATAGCGGTTTTGGAGCAGTGGCTTCTTCCTTGCTGAGCGGCCTTTCAGGTTATGTCGATATAGGACTCGTTTTACTGTGGATATAGATACTTTTGTACCAGTCTCATCCAGCATCTTCACAAGGTGCTTTGCTGTTGTTCTAGTAACCGAAGATCAAATCCCTGAGCTGACAAGGTGAAAATCTGTCATTCTGCACCTGAACAAGGCAGTTTACCTGCTGTTCCTAGGCTGTCATTGAAAATAAGAAAAAATTATTAACCGACTTGCCTAGTTAAATAAAGGTAAATAGATACCCTTATTATTAGGAACCTGCTTGCAGTTCCTATGGCTTCCACTAGATGTCAACAGTCTTTAGAAATTGGTCGATGTTTTTCTTTTGAGAAATTAAGAAGTAGTGCTATTCATTCCATGTGTCACTGACAGCCCCTACTATTTCTGTGCACGTGAACAAGAGTGCGCTCCGTGTTATTTTTCTTTGGTATTGGAAACAGATTATCCCGTCTTAAATTTGATCGATTATTTGCATTTTAGCATACCCGAGGTTGGATTACGAACGTTGTTTGAAATGTTTGGACCAAGTTTACAGGTAACTTATTAGATACTTTGTAGTCATGTTGGGCGAGTTGTAACTGGTGTATTTCTGAATCAAACGCGCCAAATAAATTGACATTTTGGGGATATAAAGAAGGAATTTAAAGAACAAAACGGCCATTCATTGTGTCACTGAGACATTTGGGATTGTAAAAAGAAGATCTTCAAAAGGTAAGGCATTTATTATATCGTTATTTCTGACTTTTGGGGCAGAAAAATGTAAAAATTATTTTCATGTGTTTGTATGCGGGGCGCTGTCCTCAGATAATCGCATGGTCTGCTTTCGCCGTAAAACCTTTTTGAAATCTGACACTGTGGCTGGATTAACAAGAAGGTAAGCTTTATTTTGATGTAATACACTTCTATTTTCGTGAATGTTTAATATTGATATTTCTTAAGTTTGAATTTGGCGCTCTGCAATTTCACTGGATGTTGTCAAATCGATCCCGCTAAAGGGATTGGCGCGTGAAGGGATCACTAAGAGGTTAAAAAAAGGTCAAATAAAATAAAATACATTTGCACTTTTCACACCAAAGTAAGTTTACCGCTAGTAGACAGAACGCGTCTTCTTCCTGAGCGGTATGACGACTGTGTGGTCCCATGCTGTTTATACTTGCGTACTATTGTTTGTACAGATGAACGTGGTACCTTCAGGCGTCTGGAAATTGCTCCCAAGGATGAAGCAGACTTGTAAATTAGCCTATCAGAAGCTTCTAAAGCCATGACACCATTTTCTGGAATTTTCCATGCTGTTTAAAAGCACAGTCAACTTAGTGTATGTAAACTTCTGACCCACTGGAATTGTGATACAGTGAATTATAAGTGAAATAATCTGTCTGTAAACAGTTGTAAAAAATTACTTGTGTCATGCACAAAGTAGATGTCCTAACCGACTTGCCAAAACTATAGTTTGTTAACAAGAAATTTGTGGAGTGGTTGAAAAACGAGTACTAATGACTCCAACATAAGTGTACGTAAAACTTCAGACTTCAACTGTAGGTACAGAATTACATGCATAGCTACATTACAACTAAAAAGTTTGAGATCTACGGCATATGTCTAAACAATCAGGGAAGCCCGTCTCACCTGTCAAAGCCGAGACACTTGTTTCGTCCAGAGTCATGGCAGTCTTGTACCACTTCATAGCCTCTTTGATTCTTCCCTGCAGAACCAACTGGTAGCCCAGCTCTGTGGCCAGATCAGAATCCCCTTGGGCTTGGGAGAAGGCTCTGTCCACCATGATGTGAGTCTGCTGAATCACTTTCTCATTTCTTCCACACTAGCAAATGACAACAGAGTTAAGTCTGTGTATACCTCATGTCAGACATGCAATTGTCCTGGTTCAGGGACTGTAATGTCACAAGGTGAAGTGAAAGGGTTCTCGATCTCTTCAGAGGTGAAACCTAGTCACACTAGTTTCCATGTAAAAACATTTCTTATCAAAAAGCATTAAACACTGAATACAGTGTCTTATAAGCCCATGTGGGCTGGGCATCCTGAAGATGCAATACGCTCGACTAATAAATCAAATTAGTCTTACCACCCGCGTGAAAGCCAAGGACATCCTGTAGAAAAGGTCTGGGCTGTGAGGCTCTTGGGCGTCCAAGTTGCTGACGAGACTTGAGAGCATGTTTAGTGACTGCCAAAAGTAAAAAGGGTATCCCACTTGACCACGTACACATCATGGGAATCATTATGTACCATTCACACGTAGTTGTGTGGCAACAGGTTGAAGTGCATGCTAGCTGATCCCTAAGACTTCCAGTCTTTGCAGCAACTCTAGTTAGCAGTGGCTCGCGAAACTACCTCCAACTTCCTTCATACTGGAAGCAGAGATATAAAAAATGGTATCCGCGAGTTCATCTGACTCTAGGGAAATATATAAAGGGCTTCATTGCCAAAATCCCGAACCATCCCTTTAACTATTCATGTTTGGAAATTACCTCTGTGATGTCCCCCTCTCTGCATAAGGAGTGAAGAGCGAGCATTCTCAGGGCTTCTAGGTTGTTTTTATCCTTCTGCAAGAGCCTAGAATAGGACATGAAACATCTCTTTAATGATCAGCACTGTTTGATGCTAATGAAAATGTGGTGTTGTCAGAGTATTGTATTCATTTCTTCCCATGATGGCTTATATGCCTGACAAGGCTGGAGGAAAGGGAGAGAGAATACAATCTAAGGAAGACCACCCACTTAGACAATGAGAAAAAAAAAGAGAGCTGGACTGTGCACTGCATGTGTCCATTCCTGTTCAAAGAGCTATGACTCAGCAGGGCTAAACCAGTGGCTCTGGCCTTGGGCTTAGTCCCCTTAGAAACGGGCTCCACCTGAGTGATCCTCCTTCCTGCAGTTCATAGAACCTGGAGAAGTGCATCCTGGGAAACGTGTGGCTCTAGCGCTTCAGCTCAAAAGCCTTTTCATATTCCCTGGCTCTGGCCAGGGTCCAGCGGGCGAGCAGTCAGGAACAATGGCTCAGTCATTATGCCACTGGTTCCAGGCATCACGCTCCATTTTAATTTGCACTTCAATACGGGCCACTTGCAAAGGCTGACTGGCTCGTTCTTTATATGGCTGCTATTGATTGACCAAATCCATCAATGAAAGTATTTATTTGATCCAAACAATTCTTTACAAACTAAGATTAAAGCCAGCTATTATTTCCAGTGTCATTAGCTTAAGTAACAAGAAAACAGAAATTCTAGAGCAAAATCACCTCTAATATGAGATACTATACCTCTGTGCTGCATCTACAGTTTGCTCCCAGTCCTGCAGGGTCAATAGAAGCTTCATCTTCTTGATAAAGGCAGGAAGGAACCCAGGGAAACTAACAATCACTTGGTTGACTGTCTCCAATGCTCCAGAATAATTATGCCGATACTCATAGTAATGTGCCTGAAACCGATAAAATATCACACAATGTATGGACATGTTGAGGGAAAGTAAAATGCACTGTTGTACATCTGTTTCAAAAGCTAATTACTCTACACAAAGAGCAAAAGATAGCAAGCTAACAATTGGTCTCACTGTATTACCACAGATAAGGCAATATAGAGCTTTGGCATTTCAAAACAGTCCATTCAATATTCAAGATATGGTACAAATTGAGAAACAGATTGTGTTAGTGAATAATAGACTGACATCCTAGTGAGGTTGTGGGATATAGAGAATCCAGCACAATGGGGGATTATCATTCAGGCACAATAACTAGGTGCCACATGAAATATGAGACGTGACAAAGACCTCAACAATGTCTCCAATATCTTAACATCTCTTCCCATTGCAAGTGAAGTAATCTATTCATGGCAACACAAGGGTTGTGTGCCTTCTTACCTTTCCCATCAGAGCAAAAACATCTGCTTTCTCTTTCAGGCCTTCGTCAAAGTATTTCCCAGCCTTCTTGGCATATGCATCCTTACCAGAGGTCAGATCTATCCAGCCTTTTAGGATAATCCCCTGAACAACAGACATTAATCCAAATGTTAGAAGGGTAGACAAATATAAATCAGAGTAGACCTCTACCTGGTTGTCAAGTAAATCCACTCAAAATGCTCCTAAAACAAATTCTCAAATAGCCTAGCGCTGACAAAGGCCATCCCTAGGCAACCCTATAGTGCCCTAGAGTGGGCATAATTTCATCCATTTAACTGTTTGAGGTATGTATACAGTGACACTTGCAGACCTCATAAGTTTTTGCAAATGCATTTTCAAAAAATATATATATTTGATAGAATTTGAGAGAAACACAATATAACCAAACTCACTTCTCGGGAACCATTAGAGACTTTGATCATTCTCTCTATGTATTCCCTTGCTTTGTCATTTCGTCCCAGAAGCCAGAGGAACATCCCAGCGTAGTAGAGACCCTTAGGTGTTGCACTTTTACGGTCCTCTTTCACCTTAGCATCCAGTTCCTGAATGACATCTCGATCTGAAGTCAACATAAAAAGTGTATAGATTCAGCTACAGAAAAATACACAGAGAAGTAACCATGGATCAAGACAAATATGGGTTTACCTGGGTTTGGCCTTTTCTTTTCAGCAAAAACAAGAGCCATGAATGTACAGAGGGACATATCTCTTCTGTCTTTTATAGTCTCAAACTCATGGATGGCTTCCTGAATTTGATCTAAAACGAAACATATAAACCATTTGTATTTATTATGGATCCATATTAGCTGCTGACTAAATTAAGGCAGTATACAATAAATAAAAAAAACACACTGTGATTGATATTACATGAAACAGATATACAGGTCCAAAAGTATTTGGACAGTGACAGACCTTTTGTTGATTTGGCTCTGTACTCCAGCACTTTGGATTTTAAATGATACAATGACTATGAGGTTAAAGGGATACTTCGGTATTTTGGCAATGATGTCAGATGAATTCATGGATACCATGTTTATGTCTCTGTGTCCTGTATGAAGCAAGTTTGAGGTAGTTTTGTGAGACAATGCTAACTAGCGTTAACAATATTGACTTCCAGTCATTGTGCTATTTACAATAAAAGTGACTCCAAAATGACGCAGGGGGTCTATGTACAAAAAAATGATGCAATTTCTAAAAAGTGAACCTGATATGGATGAAAATACCCTATAACTAAAGCTGACAGTCTGCAATTTAACCTCATAGTTGTATCATTTCAAATCCAGAGTGCTGGAACATACAGCCAAAACAACAAATAATTGTGGACCTCCCTGTAGCTGCTTTATTTAATTGTTTCAAACTATGCAATGGAGTACTCATTGACCTTGCATCAGGGTGCCGTAGGCATGGAAAAAGCTGAAGATTGGATCATTGCTGAATTTCCTCTGTGCCACAGCTGCAGCATTTAATACATGATTGAAATACTTCTCGTGGCAATAGTAGTTGATCAAGGCCTGGGAACAAAAACATGAAATGTAGAGCTGTGATAGAAAATTGCTTAATTTATGGCAGAGATCAAAATCACAAAAACATTTCAGAAAATACCTGAGTAAATCAAAGTAGGCTGTAAACCAACATTGTGCTGATAAAAAAAAAGAACAACTCTTATGGAATGCAAACGGTCAGCATGACAATACTTGTCCGTAATATCCTCCATGTCCAAGTTGGCCTGTGTTACTGATATGAAGTCGTGTGTTTACTCAACAATGTAACCAATATGCCGATGAAGACCATTCATAACCTGAATAACCTAGGAGCTTTATCCTGAATGTTTTGCCCCTTATTCTGTGAGGATAAATAAATACCTTACACGTTTTTATGATAAATGTCACTTGCATGTCATCATAAACATCCTGCCTGGCGGATAAGGTTAACTGTGCGTTTTTCATTTCAGAACTTTGAAAGAACCACTGCAGCTTGACATTCTAAACAAGCTAAACAGGCTACACGGTGATGTGTTGCTTTATTGTATACATTGAGGTGAACATGTCTACATGTCAAATAGAAATTGGCTACAGTGCAACACGACAACACTTACCAGCATTGACTCTTCGTCCTCCACTTCTGCCATGACAATGTTTCACCTCAAACTGCAGCAATGAAATAGACCTTAAATGTTTAACTGAATACTGCGTCCACATCTACTCTTAAAAGGCAAGATAGAAACCGATTATAGCTACATTTTTTGCCATCTTACAAACACCAGTAAGCGTCTTTCGTTTACTTGACAACCACCGCCGCCATTTTTAAATTGTAGAGGAAGTTGAAAATCATTGGTTTAACGATAATGTTTCACAAGGTGGCGCACCAAACACGCTGAACGTAAAATACTGACCCCACCCGCATGCCGCGCTTGTGGCTCTTTTGGCACAAAGGCTGTGAGAAGAGGCTTGTAGCTACTTTGTGGTGTTTTCTCGTTTGGATAAAAGTGACCTAGGTTCCCATCTTCAGTCTGTGACCCTTAAACCGATTCTAAGTGGTCGAGGTTTACACTAGTTACCACAAAGTAAAAATGTATATAACAATTCATGAAAACAACCATTTGAAGAAGATAAATTGTAGAAATAGGCGGGGTCTATGACTTTGTGGCTGTGGTAACTAGTGACGACCAGTGATCGAGTAGTGTCATTTCGTTCGTTGGAAAACGGAAGACGGTCCTCCCACAGAGTTTCATTAAAGACAGTACAGTATGAAAATAGACTAAAGCTGCTTGTCCAAAATAAATCCCCGATCACACTCGTAGGTGATGTCATGGCGACGTTGATTAGCTAACCTGAAACGTAGAAACACTTCATCGGGTATGACGGTCTCTCGAACCGAACTGCGCATGTGCAGGCCGTCAACTCAAAGGCACTTCTTCGATATAAAGTTGTTTTTGACGAAAATTAAAAACGTGAGGTTGTGGTAATAACATGTTCTACTAGCAAAGACATTGCCTCAAATCTAGGTTGTGCCTATAGATTTCGAGAAAATTAACAACTAAGGAAGAAGTGTTCCGTTCTCTCATTGACTTCTCAAACCCCAGACCCCGGCCTGGTCTTGAAAGCGTTTTGAAAACCATGCACACGTTTAAAAACAACATGCTACTTATATGTTTTATTTATAAAATGTCTTGCACAACTAACTTCACTTGTTTTTAGCCCTTTAAACATGTATTTGGTGATCCCCTCTGTAAATGTAATTTGCCTGATGACACGTGAGAATTTTCGAACACATTCTCTCTCCTTGCTGCCTTTCCTCGATTACCTTTGACAATTTTCAAAAGTAGGCAAGAGAAAATATAAACGCAACATGCAACAATTTCAAATATTTGACTGAGTTACAGTTCATATAGGGAAATCGGTCAATTAAATAAATTAATAAGGCCCTAATCTATGGATTTCACTTGACTGGGCAGGGGTACAACCATGGGTGAGCCTGGGAGGGCATAGGCCCACCCACTGGGGAGCCAGGCCCAGCCAATCAGAATGAGTTTTCCCCCACAAAAGGGTTTTATTACAGACAGAAATACTCCTCAGCACCCCCCACCTCCCCAGACGATCCCACAGGCGAAGAAGCCGGATGTGGAGGTCAGACCCGGCACCAGAACTAATCAGTTGGACAGGCATTTGATTTTTGTAGTCGGGCCTGTTTTTTCACTCGACCTCCTATGTGTGCACACGCCCGATCTGCGTGCCAATTATGGATATTTATATATGCACATTTTCGTGGAACAGTTTCATGTCAATAATTACGTTTTCGTTTCTCAAATCATTGTCACATGTTTAATTTTAAAAAATCAGAAGTAAAATGCAAACTCTAAAAGTTCAAATTCAACTATGGCGAGTGCACTTGTCTCTGCCGTATAAACTGTGATCCATTGGCGGCTAATGAAATGAGAGCTTAGAACTCCGATAGTCTATAGGCCAATGCAGCAGTAGGCCTATAACTTCCATCATCAACTAAGTAAAAGAATTAAGTCTAAAGCCGACAAATAAAAACAGTAGAATCACATTCATCTCTCTTCTCCGCCTGTCTGCCTCCCTTTCTACATTACATTACCAAAGGTTTGTGGACACCTGCTCATCGAACATCTCATTCTAAAATCACCATGGGCATTAGTATGGAGTTGGTCCCCCCTTTGCTGCTATAACAGCCTCCGCTCTTCCGGGAAGGCTTTCCACTAGATGTTGGAACATATCTGTGGGGACTTGCTTCCATTCACACACAAGAGCATCATTGAGGTTGGGTACTGATGTTGGGCAGTTAGGCCTGACTCGTAGTCGACTTTCCAATTCCCCCCAAAGTGTTGGGGTTGAGGTAAGGCATCTGTGCAGGCTAGTAACTTTATTATTAGCAATGTTAGCTATCTTATCAAGCTAATTGGTTGAAGAATTGGTCAAAACACACACAAAAAACCACTAACACAATCATGTCAGACTTTTGACAACCCACTTCTCGGTTTCCCACTTTCCACAAGCACATGAATGCCCCAACAGCCTTTGAGAGTACAGGTTCTTCTTCAATGATATAATGGCGGTACGCAAAACCAAAGTTAAAGGTGCTGGAGTGTGTGGTCAATCACGGTTTACAACATTACTAAATCCTCCTACCTAACTCAGTACCTCTGAGAAAATAAAAGAGACCTACGAACTTGTAATAGACCCTCCCTCATCCCCCAAATCCCTTCCAAACCCCCCCCAACCCCAATGACCCGACACTTCAATCTTTCCCTCTCTTCAACATACTTACAATATAACAACACAAGCTCCACCGTTTCATCGACCATACACTCCTGAAACAAACCATTCACATGCTTGCCAACCAGATGTAACGACGAGTTCAATGTACAATGTCCTAAGCGCAGTCAAGCGAACACCACCTCTTCCTTCCTAATCTGACCTTTGAATCTTGGTCCACCGACCTTTCTTTGGAGGGCATATAAATTCCATCCTTGGGTTCAGAGTCCATCTCCACACATCTATCAAAATGGCTCTAATCTTACATTTAGAGCATTAATATCCATTATATCTCGTTTTTCAAAGCTCTGTTGGCTAACTGGTCTACAATTTCATTCCCTTCCACACCCGAATGTGTTGGGACCCAGCAGAATCTCACAACCTCATCCATTCTCTCAATTCTCCATAACAACATTAACCCTAGGATGCATAGTAAACATGGCGCCCCAAGAATACATGTGCCGGGTCAAAATGACCAGATAATATTATGAAAATTCTTAACAGCTGTTGAAAATATTAGCATATTTTTCTTGCAATCAATCTTACAATATAAACAACAACATTAACAATTGTGAATTTAGAAAACATGAACACTAAAAGGAACAAAGTGTGCGGGTGTGTGATGCTTACTCATGCTGTCTCGGTCCATGCATTTGTTACAAACCACAAGCATGTATGTGACTGTGCTCTTTGCAGACGGGTGTGTTGCACTGAGAACACCAGCAGCTGACTTTTCTATCCTTTGTGTGTGGGCAGAGCTGGCACCTCTTCCTGTTCTGGCTGCTCTGAGTGGTGGTGGCATGGCTCTCTTTCATCACCCCACATTTTTCCATTGCCTCAGTTCTACTGTGGAGATGGAAGAACCTTCCAGAAGGACAACCATCTCTGCAGCACTCCAACAATCAGGCCTTTATGGTAGAGTGGCCAGGCGGAAGCTACTCCTCACTAAAAGGCACATGACAGCCCGCTTGGAGTTTGCCAAAAGGCACCTAAAGGACTCTCAGACCATGAGAAACAAGAGTCTCTGGTCTGATGAAACCAATATTGAACTCTTTGGATGGAATGACAAGCGTCACATCTGGAGGAACGCTGCAGTAAGACCCCCTTTTGACTGGTTTTCACTCTCCTCAGAGGAGGAGTCTTTCCCGTCTGTAGAATCATCTAGGACAGCTGGACTACCAGGTGCATCCACAACTCCAACTTGACCCACAGGCACATAGTCTGTATAATCTGAATTGGATACCTCAGATTCTGAGTCAGAGGCAACAAAAGCTTTCTCATCCAGCATCTGTAAAACCATTTTGGTTGTTTATCTGCCAACATGAAAACAATTACACACAAAACATGAGGGGAAACAGAGGGTTAAAAACAAGTAGTTTCACTGGGGAAATGCAAAGGCATGTAAAAAAAAAAAACAAGGTTATGTTCCTTTGAATATATAGAAATTAGTCCAGATAGCTCTGATTTGGCAATGGCTCCTATGCACAGAGGTCGAATCTGTGTGTGTGTATTGGTCATCTGTTTTTCAGACATGCACATTTCCACCAGCAAAGAGTCACCAGGGGGTAGCCCAGTCAAATATCCAGATACATAGAAAGAAAACCGGAAGATATTGCATAGTGTCAAAGAGGAGCGCTATGAGGTTCCTGTCTTGGGAACCTTCAGGTCAGATACCAATTATAAGCATAAAGTGGGCTAGGTTAAATGCAAGTTCAGTTACTGTATTGCCTACTTATCAGTGATGCCAAACTCCCACATACCAGTCCGTCTCATGTACGATGGAAATATGTTCACATCCAGTCAGCTTTAATTGGAGGTTCCATGTTACACAACAGAAACATTGATTGTGAAATCATAACCCTTTGATGTCTGGGCACTGACTCAATAGTAGGAGCATCCAATGCCCAGTGTTCATGGGCACAGAACAGCTGTCCCAAGGGAAACCTTTCCATGCCATGTCAGATACTATCTAACACAAGCACTGGCACATAATCATTACTCTCTGCAGCACACATCAATGGAAGAGTAAATCAGGTTGCTATCGAGCTCTGAGCATGGGCAACTGTGATAACTGGTTATGAGCTGTATAGCTGGTTCCCTTTAACGAGTGTACCACACGCTGTGTTGTGATCTAACAGGACTGCTGCGAAACAATCATTGATCATAAAGGCTACATTAATGAACCAGTGCATGTGAAGTGAGGTTTTAATTTTTTTCACGTAGTTATAGAAACACCCTTATAAACACACATCAACACAGTTTGTGTAGATGTTATTGTGGAACTGTAGTGTTGCAGGTTGAAGGAATAGCACTGCAAGGATAAGGAGGAATAGTATTTAACAAGAACACATCAGAGAGCCTGTTAGGAGAGACTGATAAATGTGTGCCTGTGGGATATCCTGCTACATGCAGTATGTTACTGGCCACTTCAATTTTGGATTCTCTCTTTAATATGCTACTTAATGTCCCAGCCAATAACACACACAGCTCTTTTGGCTGATTTACACTTGAATTTTGTCCATGTTGTTCTAAGACCATTTCATAAATAATTGAATACTTCAAATGCATGTACAGTATAGTTTAGTGTACAATCCTATTCATTAACATAACTTTATAGTGAGTCGATTTGGATTGTTAGCGATTGAGTTATGGGAGGGGGGGAGAGAAATTAATGAATGATGGTATTCTATAGCAGCATAAACTGGACTGGCATTTTCCTGAACGCATAATATCAAATTACTAACCATGTTTATTAAGAGTAAATACATTAGGCATCATCCCTCCTGGCTCATTACTCTGGGTATCCCAGCTAACCTGGCTGAAATAATTGCAATGAGCTCAAGTGTCAATGCCTGTCTGTGCTGTGTCAATATGTGTGTGTGTGTGTGTACTGGGGGAGGTGGGGCCCTTACTATCTATCGCTAATGGGAATCCCTTTCCTGTCAAGAACACTAGTCCATCTAAAAAGCAAAAATCTGTTGTTATAGAGTGGGCCCCATTTGGGACATCTGTTTCTCCTTTCCACAGTTGTATTTTCCCATCATATGGTCAGGATCAGAGCAAACTCCGTAGGTGTGTTTGCCCTCCAGATAGATAGACATTTTCACATGTGGCCATGTTACGGAAGGGAAAGAGTGGGGGAAGGGAGGACAGCCAGTGCAGGCGGACTCCTCGTTTGTACAGAGAATTCTGGGAGGCAGGCAGTAAAGGTTGAGCAATAAGGAACAGTGAGACACAGAGGAGCTGTGATGTCAAGTTGCTAGACAACAGGTGAGGAGAATCTGCAGCATCACTCCTCATTTAAATGACTCTCCAATAAGAGCCCCCAGACATGGCACTGTATCCATCTGCCATTTTTAATCCCGGCACAGATTTAGTAACACACTAACTCTTCCATTGATGGTGGATAATGCTGTTTTAATTAAGGACATACCGTATAGGTCACAGCAATGCATTTTAATTTCAATAATTCATAAATTGATCGTCCTGTCCACTACAGTGACGAAATATACCGAATGACCAAAAGTATGTGGCCACCGGCTCGTCGAACATCTCATTCCAAAATCATGGGCATTAATATGGAGTTGGTCCCTCATTTGCTGCTATAACATCCTCCACTCTTCTGGGAATGCTTTCCACTAGATGTTGGAATGTTGCTGCAGCCACAAGAGCCTTAGTGAGGGCGGGCACAGATATGGGGCGATTAGGCTTGGCTCGCAGTCGGCATTCCAATTAATCACAAAGGTGTCCGATGGGGTTGAGGTCAGGGCTCTGTGCAGGCCAGTCAAGTTCTTCCACACCGATCTCGACAAACCATTTGTGTATGGACCTCGCTTTGTGTCCAATGGCAGTGAGCTTTACACCACTCCAGCCGATGCTTGGCATTGCGCATTGTGATCTTAGGCTTGTGTGTGTGGCCTGCTCGGCCATGGAAACCCATTTCATGAAGCTCCCGATGTACAGTTATTGTGCTGACGTTGCTTCCAAAGGCAGTTTGGAACTCGGTAGGGAGTTCGGAGGACTGATGATGTTTACGAGCTAAGCGCTTCAGCACTCGGAGGTCCCTGTCTGTGAGCTTGTGTGGCCTACACTACCACTTCGTGGCTGAGCCGTTGTAGCTCCTTGAAATTTCCACTATATCAGCACTTATAGTTGATGGGGGCAGCACTAGCAGGGCAGACATTTGACGAGCTGTCTTGTTGTACTATGACGGTGCTGCGTTGAAATGTACTGAGCTCTTCAGTAATGCCATACTACTGCCAATGGTTGTCTATGGAGATGTGCTGGATTTTATTCACCTGTCAGTAACAGGTGTGGCAGGAAATAGCCGAATCCACTAATTTGAAGGGGTGTTAACATATATTTTGTATATATAGTGTAGCTACAGTAGATTTTGTGTTGACCTAGGGGTCAGCTGGAGGTCATCAATAACATTAAACAACAGAATGCCACCGGATATATACAGTTGAAATATACAGTTGAAGTCGGAAGTTTACATACACTTAGGTTGGAGTTATTAAAAATCGTTTTTCAACCACCAAATTTCTTGTTAACAATATAGTTTTGGCAAGTCGGTTAGGGCATCTACTTTGTGCATAACACAAGTCATTTTTCCAACAATTGTTTTCAGACAGATTATTTAACTTATAATTCACTGTATCACAATTCCAGTGGGTCAGAAGTTTACATGCACTAAGTTGACTGTGCCTTTAAACAGCTTGGAAAATTCCAGAAAATGATGTCATGGCTTTAGAAGCTTTAGAAGGCTAAGTGACATCATTTGAGTCAATTGGAGGTGTACCTGTGGATGTTTTCAAGGCCTACCTTCAAACTCAGTGCCTCTTTGCTTGACATCATGGGAAAATCAAAAGAATTCAGCCACAACCTCAGAATTTTTTTTTGTGGACCTTCACAAGTCTGGTTCATCCTTGGGAGCAATTTCCAAACACCTGAAGGTACCACGTTCATCTGTACAAACAATAGTATGCTAGTATAAACACCATGGGACCACGCAGCCGTCACACGCTCAGGAAGGAGACGCGTTCTGTCTCCTAAAGATGAACGTACTTAAGTGTGAAAAGTGCAAAACAATCCCAGAACAACAGCAAAGGACCTTGTGAAGATGCCGGAGGAAATAGGTACACAATTATCTATATCCACAGTAAAACGAGACCTATATCGACATAACCGGAAAGGCCGCTCAGCAAGGAAGAAGCCACTGCTCCAAAATCTCCATAAAAAATGCCAGACTACGGTTTGCAACTGCACATGGGGACAAATATTGTACTTTTTGCAGGAGGGACTGGTGCACTTCACAAAATAGATGGCATCATGATGAAGTAAAATTATGTGGATATATTGAAGCAACATCTCAAGACATCAGTGAGGAAGTTAAAGCTTGGTCGCAAATGGGTCTTCCAAATGGACAATGACCCCAAGCAAACCTCCAAAGTTGTGGCAAAATGGCTTAAGGACAACAAAGTCAAGGTATTGGAGTGGCCAAAGCCCTGACCTCAATCCTATAGAAAATTTGTGGACAGAACTGAAAAAGCGTGTGCGACCAAGTAGGCCTATAAACCTGACTCGGTTACACCAGCTCTGCCAGGAGGAATGGACCAAAATTCCCCCAACTTATTGTGGGGAAGATTGTGGAAGGCTACCCAAAATGTTTGACCCAAGTTAAATCAAATCACATCAATTTTATTTATATAGCCCTTCTTACATCAGCTGATATCTCAAAGTGCTATACAGAAACCCAGTCTAAAACCCCAAACAGCAAGCAATGCAGGTGTAGAAGCACAGTGGCTAGGAAAAACTCCCTAGAAAGGCCAAAACCCTAGGAAGAAACCTAGAGATGAACCAGGTTATGAGGGGTGGCCAGTCTTCTTCTGGCTGAGCCGGGTGGAGATTATAACAAAACATGGCCAAGATGTTCAAATGTTCATAAATGACCAGCATGGTCAAATAATAATAATCACAGTAGTTGTCGAGGGTGCAACAGGTCAGCACCTCAGGAGAAAATGTCAGTTGGCTTTTCATAGCTGATCATTGAGAGTATCTCTACCGCTTCTGCTGTCTCTAGAGAGTTGAAAACAGCTAGTCTGGGACAGGTTCATGTCCGGTGAACAGGTCAGGGTTCCATAGCCGCAGGCGGAACAGTTAAACAGTTAAACAATTTAAAGGCAATGCTACCAAATACTAATTAAGTGTATGTACACTTCTGACACACTGTGAATGTGATAAAATAAATAAAAGCTGAAATAAGTCATTCTCTACTTTTTTTCTGACATTTCACATTCTTAAAATAAAGTGGTGATCCTAACTGACCTAAGACAGGGACTTTTTTACAAGGATTAAATGTCAGGAATTGTGAAAAGTTTGTCAGGAATTGTGAAAATTGTGAAGAGTTTAAATGTATTTGGCTAAGGTGTATGTAAACTTCCGACTTCAACTGTAAGTGTAATTTTGCTTTCATGATAAGGCCGGACAGAGAAATACAACACAGCACAATCACTTAGATTGGGCGTGGTGTATGGTTATAATCACTTCAATGTGAAAAGGATTGATAGTAATAATCAGCACAGTGCCATTGTCCTCCTTTTGTTCACTGTGCTCTATAGAGAGCAGCACCAGAGAAGCCCCAGGTAAATGCCATGCAGTGTTTGGGCTATGATTAATTATTCATCAAATGTTCCACCCACTCAAGATGTTAATGGCCTCCAACAGCAGCCACTGCTGAACCACTCAGAAACCAGATTATTTCATCCTGACAAACAGCAGTTTGTGTATCCAATTGTAATGTACACAATACTTCCCTCATATTTGTTTGTTTCTTTTGTTCCCTTAGACCTCCTCGATAACCTTCTTAAACTTAGACGTTATAATTGAGTTTTAATTCATAATGGCCAAACCTCTCAAATAATACAATATGCAGTCTTTGATACACAGAATAAGTTAAAGGAAAAACAAAACAAAATGGAGGAACTTATTCAACAAAGATTAAGTGTAATATATTATAAAAATAAAGTGAACTGAATGGAAGTTGGGGAGGAATGCATCACATTATTTTTTAATCTTCAACATAGAAATGCTACCAAAAATTGTGAAATGAAACTTGACAAATGACAAATGATGGAGTCAACCATGACTCACCATACAATATTTTAAAAGAGGAAGCAAAGTACTTTAAGCACATGTTTTTGTTTCAGTCTCCTCCATCTCCACTAACCGAAGATAACTGTATGGATTTTTTTCTATGAATAATGTCAAATTAATAGCTGTACAGAAAGACATGTGAATTCCAAATTACAGAGGAAGAACTTCTTGATGCAAGCATGTTTTAACCACGCCTACAAAAATGGTAGATTATCAGATACTCAACAGGAAGGTCTGATTTAATTATACAGTATAAAGATACGATCCATTTAAAAAAATTGGAGGCCCCTTACACTTCTGTGTTGTGATGCAAAAATTCTAGAAAAATGCATAGTGCATAGAATTAAAATGGTATTGTCGGATATTATTCATCCTAATCAGACAGGTTTTTTACATTGGATACATTGGAGATAATATATGACAAGTACTGGAAACAATAGAACACTAAGAAAAATCTGGGAAACCAGGCCTTGTATGCATAGCTGACTTTGAAAAGGCTTTTGATAAAGTACGACTGGAATTTATATATAAATGCCTTGAATATTTAAATTTTGGAGAATCTCTTATAAAATGGATTAAAGTTATGTACAGTAACCCCAGGTGAAAAATAGTAAATAATAGTACTTCTCTGAAAGTATTAGACTGTCGAGAGGAGTAAAACAAGGTTGTCCACTATCGGCATATCTATTTATTATGGCCATTGAAATGTTAGCTTTTAAAATAAATCAGATCCAACAATAATATCAAGGAGTTAGAGATCCAGGGCTGAAAAACAAAGGTGTCATTGTATGCTGATGATTCATGCTTTCTTTTAAATCCATCATTTGGATCCCTCCACAGCCTAATAGAGGATCTCTTGATTACAACCAAATGATGATAAGTGTACTACATTAGCATGTAGTTAACCAATAAAATGGTCTGAAGGGGATGTGGACATACTCTGTATTCATATCCTGAAAGAAAGAAATGATCTCACTACAATACATTGTAATTGAAAGTTGGTAAAAAATAGATACGATTTTTCTACGATGGAAAGTAAAACATCTGTCTATTTCTGGAAAAATCACCCCGAGTAACTCTTTAGTCATATCCCAGTTTACCTATTTACTTATGGTCTTGCCTACACCAAGTGACCTGTTTTTTAAAATTGTATTAGCAAAACATTTTCCATTTTATTTGGAACGATGAGCTACGTAAAATTATACGGGCCTATTTATATTATGAATATAAATTCGGAGGGCAGAAATGATAAAATATTAAAGCATAAGACCTCTCACCAAAGTCAGTCATTCAAAAGTTATACTTAAATCCGAACTGGTTCTCTAGAAGATCAGTAAGAATGCCTCACCCCATGTTCAAGAATGGCCTTTTCCCCTTTATTCAGATTACAATCGCTCACTTTCAGGTATTTGAAAATGAAACAATCTCCAAAATATCGCTATTTTTATAACAAGCCATAGAAAGTTGGTTGCAATTTCAGTTTAATCTACCAGAAAAGACAGAACAAATAATACAATAAATATTCTGGTTAAACTCAAATATACCAAATGATTAAAAAAACACATTATTTTTCAACAAAAATAGAAAAAGTTATAACCTTTGTAAATTATCTCATAAATAGGACTGGTGGAGTTACATGCAGCTAACAGAAATATATGGAAATGTCTGCTCCACCCAAAATCACAACCAACTAATCGCAGCATTACCGCAAAAATGGAAGAGGGAAGGGGGAAATGTAAGAATCTTGTCTGTTGGCCAAAATTGGTTAAAGAAAATTGTGATGAACAAAAAAAGTATACCCGTTTCATTTAAGGACCAAAAAATTGACAGCTGTGCTATGTACCGATTCCATGGCACATGGTTTATGAACTGATACGCAAACCAACGCCAGATTCAAGACCTTAAATTATTATAAGAAAGTATTGCAACCAATAGAATGTTATATGTTATATAGGTGGGTTACAACCATCCCAGCTCTGAATATTTAGCTGTGAAGGGACAGAATTATTAGATCATTTGTTTTGGTACTGTCCATGTAGCTTGTTTTTGGTCTCATGTCCAGGAATGGGTGAAGAAGTGCAACATCTACCTGGAACTAACTCTGCTGATAGCGCTAATGGGGGTTTGAAAAGTCATTGTCAGTCGACCAATAATAGAATAATACTTTTAGCAACAAACAAAAAATACTTCATTTACAATCTGTAAAAACTATGAGAATAGAAAGGTTCAGAACTTTTGTGAAACATCCCAGCAGAGTTGAAAAATATATGGCAAATATAAATAATATAAATAAAACATGGATGGCGTTGGGGGATAGATGGAAGGGGTTGTGTGGAGCTGAAGGGTGGGATTAAAAACAACAAGACAACGAATGTAAAATATACTGTGTACGTAAAATGTACATGGTTCGGAACATTTGAGAAACAGCACAGTTAAAAATATATTGCAAAGTAGAAATCAAACATGAACAATGGATGGAAGGGGTTGATGGTAGCTGAAGGATGGGATTCAGAGATGGATGGGAGGGGTTGATGGTAGCTGAAGGATGGGATTCAGAGATGGATGGGAGGGGTTGATGGTAGCTGAAGGGTGGGATTCAGAGATGGATGGGAGGGGTTGATGGTAGCTGAAGGATGGGATTCAGAGATGGATGGGAGGGGTTGATGATAGCTGAAGGATGGGCTTCAGAGATGGATGGGAGGGTTGATGGTAGCTGAAGGCTGGGCTTCAGAGATGGATGGGAGGGTTGATGGTAGCTGAAGGATGGGATTCAGAGATGGATGGGAGGGGTTGATGGTAGCTGAAGGATGGGATTCAGAGATGGATGGGAGGGGTTGATGGTAGCTGAAGGATGGGATTCAGAGATGGATGGGTGGGGTTGATGGTAGCTGAAGGATGGGATTCAGAGATGTATGGGAGGGGTTGATGGTAGCTGAAGGATGGGCTTCAGAGATGTATGGGAGGGGTTGATGGTAGCTGAAGGATGGGCTTCAGAGATGGATGGGAGGGGTTGATGGTAGCTGAAGGTTGGGCTTCAGAGATGGATGGGAGGGGTTGATGGTAGCTGAAGGATGGGATTCAGAGATGGATGAGAGGGGTTGATGGTAGCTGAAGGATGGGATTCAGAGATGGATGGGTGGGGTTGATGGTAGCTGAAGGATGGGATTCAGAGATGGATGGGTGGGGTTGATGGTAGCTGAAGGATGGGATTCAGAGATGTATGGGAGGGGTTGATGGTAGCTGAAGGATGGGATTCAAAACAAACAGAAGATAACTGTTGTAAGGTGCATTGTGCACATTAAATGAATATAATACTTATAAGCTATAAGTAGAATCCTAAGTGTTGTTGTCCATTAGTTTACTCCAATTAGGAGAGGTTGGGTAGGGTTGTGGGAAATGAATAAAGGAACATATATAACAAATAGAAAATGGAATACAAATAAAAAAGTATTTGATCACATACTGCGCCATTAGGTGTTTGTAATTTAACATTTTGTGGTGAGAAGAGACGTGTTTCTGAGACACTTCCTCACTGCTACTCAGCGGTAAATATGAGTGAAAAAGTTTTCTCCCATCAAACGAAGATGACTTGCCGTTAAGTGCTCATTAAAATTTGCCACATGATAAATGGACACTGTTGAGACTATTGCTAATTATTGTGGTTTGGGTGCAACAACCATGGTCAAAGTCCTAAAGAGTGACTGGAAAAGCTTTATGCCTAATGCTTTTGCAATTATGTGGTTAGTCACTTGAGACAGGTCTGGTCCAATCAGTGAACCTAATCTTAGCAAGGAAAAAGTATATTGTTTAGGATGATGAACACAATATCCTGCTACATTTCCTGTTCAAACAGTAATGTAATAGAACACACAATGCAGGAATTAGAAAGCACTTACACAGAATTAAACATAATACAATTTCTCACAAATTATAGTGTGCTAAAGTCAGTCTGTCTCCATGAGGCATCCTTGAATCCTTTAGACACTCTGACAAGGATGTGGGCACACTGACAAATCATCAGTGACTTGGTCAGGATTTAGACACAGATTCAGCCTTTAAAAGGCACAGAGAGGAAGAACTGTTGTAGCAATAGATGTTTTTCAGATTGGATTTGGCAGCAACAGATTGTCCCCTTGTAGATTTAAGTCTGTTGAAATGTTATTCACCGGACAATAGCGCCTGAAAATCGTAACATGTTCTGTAAAATAGTGGACAGTTAGGTATTTTTCAATAGAGTGGAAATGTTAATTGAAAAATCACTGACCGAGTCTCATCTCTGGAATTGAGAGTGAATCTATTGCTTCATACAAATGTAATGTTAATTTGTCCACATTTCCAACCTTGCTATGATGCAGAGAATGATGGTTTCACACTGCCCTCAATCATTAGCTAGTAGCTATACTCCCAGCAGGGCCATGCAAAGCAGTGACTAAGCCTGAGCTGAGTAGCAAACATTAGCTGGCATCAGTGGAGGCTCCTCAGAGGAGGAAGGGGAGGACCAACCTCCTCAGTGAATTTCATAAAAATAAAATTGTAAAACATAAAAGTTAACCTTTTTAGATAAACAATATCAAATATATTCACGTCATCAAATAATTGATTAAAACACACTGTTTTGCAAACACACTGTTTTGTAGCCTCAACCACACTTTGTAGGGTAGCACCATGGTGTAGCCAGAGGACAGCTAGCTTCCATCCTCCTCTGGGTACATTGACTTCAATACAAAATCTAGGAGGGTCATGGTTCTCACCCCCTTCCATAGACTTCCACAGTAATTATGACAACTTCCGGAGGACTTACTCCAAACTATCAGAGCTCTTGCAGCATGAACTGACATGTTGCCCACCTAATCAAAGGATCAGAGAATTAATCTATTACTGAAAGCATAAGCTACAGCTAGCTAGCACTGCATTGCATAAAATGTGGTGAGTAGTTGAATCAAAGAGAGAGAAAGACAATAGTTTAACAGTTTTGAACAAATTAATTTCTTATAAAATGAAGGAGAAGCAAGAGAGAGATAGAAAGAGTGATTTTTTTAAACATTCAGTTTCACTTACTTAGCTAGCAAATGCAGTTAGCTAGTTTAGCCTTCTCAAACACCCTGCATAATTGTAGTGGGTTTATTAACGTGTTAGTTCTATTAGCTATGTTGCTATGACGTTACTTCAGCTAATATGGTGACGACGATGTAGGCTGTGTGTAGCGGTTATGATATGGTTTGGCTTTCACCTGGTCACATACAGTCGATGTGTTGTGCATTGAAGCTCACAAACAAAGGGCAAAAGGTGAAAGGAGGAGAGCTCATAGATGCAAGAAGGAATACAACGTGGATGCTATGAAAGTGTTTACGCATTTACTGTGTTTACGCTTGATCAGGGGTGTGTTCATTCCGCAAATTCCACAGTGCCTCTTTAACCTCAGGAGGCTGAAGAAATTTGGCTTGGCACCTAAAACCCTCACAATTTTTACAGATGCACAATTGAGAGGATCCTGTCAGGCTGTATCACCGCCTGGTACAGAAACTGCACCTCCCGCAACCACAGGGCTCTCCAGAGGGTGGCGTGGTCTTCCCAACACGTCATCGGGGGCAATTTACCTGCCCTCCAGGACACCTACAGCACCCGATGTCACAGGATGGCCAAAAAGATCATCAAGGACAATAACCACCCATGCCTGTTCCCCCCGCTATCATCCAGAAGGCGAGATCAGTACAGGTGCATCAAAGCAGGGACCAAGAGACTGAAAAACAGCTTCTATCTCAAGGCCATCAGACTGTTAAATAGCCATCACTAGGCTGCCCCATATACATAGACTTGAAATCACTGGCCATTTTAATCATGGTAAACTAGTCACTTTAATAATGTTTACATATTTTTCTTTACTCATCTCATATCTATTCTATTCTACTGTATTTAGTCTATGCCACTCCGACATTGCTTGTACTAATATTCATATATTCCTTAATTCCATTATTTTACTTTTAGGTTGTGTGTATTGTGTGTATTGTTGTGAATTGTTAGATATTACTGCACTGTTGGAGCTAGAAACACAAGCATTTCGCTACACCCGCAATAACATCTGCTAAACATCTGTATGTGCCCCCCGCACCAGGCTGTCTCTCCGTTTTCTGCCTACAGGTGCTCCCGCCTGTCCAGCGCTGCCAGAGCCTTCCTCCTGTCCTGAGCCGCCAGAGTCTCCCGTCTGTCCTGAGCCGCCAGAGTCTCCCGTCTGTCCTGAGCCGCTAGAGTCTCCCGTCTGTCCTGAGCCGCCAGAGTCTCCCATCTGTCCTGAGCCGCTAGAGTCTTCCATCTGTCCTGAGCCGCTAGAGTCTCCCGTCTGTCCTGAGCCGCTAGTCTCCCGTCTGTCCTGAGCCGCTAGAGCCGCCAGTCTGTCCTGAGCCGCCAGAGACGCCAGTTTGCCCTAAGCCGTCAGTCAGCCAGGAGCTGCCAGAGCCGTCAGTCAGCCAGGAGCTGCCAGAGCCGCCAGTCAGCCTGGAGCTGCCAGAGCCGTCAGTCAGCCTGGAGCTGCCAGAGCCGTCAGCCAGCCAGGAGCTGCCAGAGCCGTCAGCCAGCCAGGAGCTCCAGAGCCCAGATGCAGCCAGCCAGGAGCTGCCAGAGCCGTCAGCCAGCCAGGAGCTGCCAGAACCGTCAGCCAGCCAGGAGCTGCCAGAGCCGTCATTTTGTAGGTCTATGGTGGCCTGGTTTGGTTCCCAATCAGAGGCAGCTGTTTATCGTTGTCTCTGATTGGGGAACCTATAAAGGTTGCCATTTTCCAGTTTGGGTTCATGGGTTATTGTCTATGTGATGTTGCATGTTTGCACTCAGTTTTGATAGTGGTCACGTTAGTCTTGTTATTTTGTTTGTTTGTTTGTTTAGTGTACTTTGTGTTTTTTTGTCTTTAATTAAAAAGATGTATTCACATCATTATTATAGGTTTAGGCTACTACGTGATACTCAAATTTCCCCTATACGCATCATGAGGTTGCTGCAACCTAATCAAATCAAATTGTATTTGTCACATACGGTCATGATCGTCGTAGTGAGGAGACCAAAGCTCTCCTCACTACGACGATCATGACCGTATGTGACAAATACAATTTGATTTGATTAGGTTGCAGCAACCTCATGATGCGTATAGGGGAAATTTGAGTATCACGTAGTAGCCTAAACCTATAATAAGGCTATGCTATTCTTAAACGGCACCGACCGCCACTGGCTGTCATTGACTGTCTTTAGAGACAGGCTCAGCTGCCATTCCTACTAGTGTACCTGGCTCCACCACTATTCCTTCACCCAAAAGCCTTAAACAGGTTAAACAGGGACAGTCAGCCCTGACCTCTCAGCATAGACGTCAGCTGCTACTGTATCTCTGATGAACTCTCAGGTGTTGAAATATAGCTCTGATTTTGGTAGCAGAGTTGCTGTTGGCCTAAAGCAATTCCCCCTCTCTTGAAACCCGAGTGCATTCAAGACATTTACACCACTTAGGAAAAAAATGACAGACAAAAATAAAATGTATAACGAAACTGAATCTTGTGAAAAATAACTTTATCGTTTTCCATTCAAGAACAGTACATCATAGAGTTGAGGAAGAGTTATGCTATGCAATGGGAAGAAAATCATACTACTTGATACCCATTGATACCCAACAGTAACTTAGAATTTACTAATACCAATTCATATCCAGCATTTTGTTCACAAAATCTAAGACTGCATTGAACTATGACAGGTACAAGGTATTCACAGATCAGCATACAGATAGTTCAACCTGAAAATGTATTCCAGCTGAATATTGTATTGTGTTCATATTTTGTTTGGAATATATTTGAAATGAAACAGTATGCTGTAAAGCAGTAGTATTCAAACTTTTTCAGCGGGGACCCCATTTATTTCGCAATAATTTCTGGGGAGTTTTTCTACAAGAAAAACTCATCTTTAATTCATTACATTTTAGTTTATCAAAATGAAAGTTTTACTCAATAATTTTTTTTCTAATTATCTTTCTCAAAAACATTTATATATAGTCCCATACAATAATCTGTACTCTTAATCTTTTGTTCCAAAAATGTTTATAAAACACTTTTATTTAAGGGTCTCCCCAGTGGCGCAGAGGTCTAAGGCACTGCTTGAGGCGTCACTACAGACCCGAGTTCCATCCTAGTGTAACAGTTTAGCTTCCGTCCCTCTCCTCGCCCCTACCTGGGCTTGAACCAGGGACCCTCTGCACACATCGACAACAACCATCCTCGAAGCATCGCTCCACAAAAGCCGTGGCCCTTGCAGAGCAAGGGGAACAATTACTTCAACGTCTCAGAGCGAGTGACGTCACCGATTGAAATGCTATTAGCGCGCACCCCACTAACAAGCTAGCCATTTCACATCGATTACACTCACCACCCTTTCGACCTCCTCCTTTTCCGCAGCAACCAGTGTTCCGGGTCAACAGCATCAATGTAACAGTTTAGCTTCCGTCCCTCTCCTCGCCCCTACCTGGGCTCGAATCAGGGACCCTCTGCACACATAGACAACAGCCACCCTCGAAGCATCGTTACCCATCTCTCCACAAAAACCGCGGCCCTTGCAGAGCAAGGGGAACAACTACTTCAAGGTCTCAGAGCGAGTGACGTCACCGATTGAAACGCTATTAGCGCACACCCCGCTAACTAGCTAGCCAATTCACCTTGGTTACACTAGTCTGTATCACAACAGGTCATGATTGGGAGTCCCATAGAGCAGCGCACCACTGGCCCAGCGTCGTCCGGGTTAGGTTATTGTTTGGCCCAGGGGGGGCTTTTCTTGGCTCATCGCATTCTAGCGACTACTTGTAGCCTGCAGGCTGACCTCTGTCGTCAGTTGAGCAGTGTTTCCTGGGACACACTGGTGTGGCTGGCTTCCGGGTTAAGTGGGCAGGTGTTAAGAAGCGCGATTTGGTGGGTCATGTTTCAGAGGACGCATGACTCGACCTTCGCCTCCCTAGCCCGGGCAGTTGGGGAGTTGCAGTGATGAGACAAGATCGAAATTGGGGAGAAAAGGGGGTAAAAAAATAAAACAATAAAATAAATGTTATTTATTTTTGGCTGTCCGCACTGCAGTTCTCCCAAGACCTCACTAGGGGAAGAAACCAGACTTTGAACACCACTGCTGTAAAGCGTATTAAGAGGCACCTATAGCTAAAAATAGCTAAAAAATGTTGCTGGAATGCTGCCGATGGAAGATAAACGATGGACGAACACATTTCTCCTCTGAAGTACACAGGGGGGAAAAAGAGGAATAGAGTACCAAAAAAAATGAAATAATGAAATCAAGATGCCCTACATATATGAATGATTGTGCTTACTCATATCGATCATTCAGAGCTTTGGGATTTAGGTGCGGCTCTCAATCATCCTACTAAAGTGCATACAATACAGTAGTACAATTTTTTATGCATACTGTAATACTGTACATGCATTTACGTTTCTTGGGTTAGTCATGTCAGGAGTAGATTCAGTAATCATGTGCCTTTGGTGAGATTAATGAGGAGTGGTAACAGCACATGGTTCAGCAACATCCACAACAATTGCCAATGCATGCAGATGGAAGGTGATTGTGAGAGATGGCTGATGGTTGTTATAGCTCTTGTTTTATATAATAGATGGCTGGGTTGGCATTGTGTAATTGTCTTGGTAGTCCACGTACTGTAATTCATTCCAATGCACATGTTATGTCCAGTCAAATCAAGCCATGCTTAAAGTGGCACTCCAGTCTCCTTTTCAGCTCATTCTAACACCTGATTTATTTAGCAAAAGGCATTATCTCAATAACGTTAGGTGGTCCAGGTACTGTAAAGGCATGCTTTACAGCTGAAACAGTTCGGTAGAGTTTCTGCATATGTGACGTTTTTGTACGTTTTGGACTTTGTTGAAGACTGTTTTGGCTGTTCAGCCACACACAACAAAATCTGAAGGCAAGCCGAAGTTCGGAGCCGAAGTCTACCCCCCTTTGTCGGTGATTGGTCAACAATAGGGATTCTTCAATAAAGTTTTTGTTGTCATTCAACGAGACAACTCATTTTCATGCTATTTTTATATTGAAAAATACTGTACCAAACATCGTAGATATAAAATTGTAGGACTAAGATCTCTTCAGCAAAAAAAGTCTAAATTAATGACAGATTTCTTGAGTTATCTTAGATTAATTCTGACTATTTTGAGGAAGCGTATACTGTCTATGGCATCTCAAAATGGACAAACAGTAGTATTGCTGCTATTTTCTAGTTTTTCAAGCGAAGGTCTTTTAACGGTAGTATATGAGCACCCGCGTTCAGTTGGGCTAACTGGGTTTGACTAGGCCAGCCGAACTGAAGCATGCTAGCGCCTTAAGTCATATCATAGCACAAGTAAAGGGGAAGATTGATGACATCACATCAGACCAACTCCTTGAATTGTCTACAACAACAACAAAAAAACGTTGTTTTTTTTAACCCTTAAGTGTATGTACATTATTGTATTACTGTAATTAAACTTGGGATATTGTTTCTCAACAGGATAAGTCATTTGTTTTAAATCTTTAATATGTTACGACGTAATGTATTTAGTGTTGTGAAATGCAGTGTAATGGTCAGGATATACTGAATACAAATGCTTAAAAAAAATACTTCCGTTTAGCGACATGTGAGGCTTTTCTTCTGGAACACCATAGGCAACTACATGATGGATTTATAGTTTTTACTGGTCAGGTCACATAATCAAGAAAAAAGTGTTCCCTGACACGGGAAAAACTCCAGGGCCTTCGAAGAATTCATTTAACTCACTGGGCACTGCTTTGAAAACATTTGTTTAGTGTGCAAAACCACACTGGTAACTGGGATAACAATGTATGTATAGAGTATGTTGATGTCATGTATCGATGGCGTCTGCTAGATGACTAAAATGTAAATGGATGGCAAAGTTGTAAATTAATAGACATAAATACGTGCAATGGAATAAATTAATATTTTACAGATATGCATTCTTTCTTTATTCATTTAGCTTTTCAATGGGATGGGTTATAGCAATATAAACTGCATGCAGTTTACTCATTCACTACAAGCATTATGCATGTAGAAGACGGGATGTATTAACTGTTATGTAATCAAAACATGAATTGTGTATAAATGTATTATATTATGAATGTTTTTATTACATGCGAAATATACTCCTATAAATGTATACTTTATAACATTTTCATTACAGATACTTGTGACATATTATACAGAGTGAACAGCTGGCAAAAGTAACGTCCTGAAGAATTGAATAACTATACAAATGTAAACAAACGCAGGAAACAATCGAAGACCTGAGACAATCACATTCAGAATTCCCTGAACCTGACGTTCCATCTTAGATATTTATTATGATAAAGCATGTGAGGTAAGCTGTGACCACAGTTTACAAAATGACACATGATTAAAAAAAATGGCAAGAATCAAAAACGAGAAGTCCACTTCCCCTTCACGAGATCACATGGGGAGTTTCAGAATGAAAAAGTGCAGTGAAGCTGAAACTGAACTAAAGTGGCTATGGTGCAGACAGTGTAGCCATATTGTGTAGCAAAATTATTTACAAAGGGGTTATATAGTACAAAGAAAAATTATTATATTACAGTATTTATATAGACATTGAGTGAAATCTTAAACACAATCTCCTCACAGCCTCAGCAGGATGCATCATACTCTGGTCTGTCTGCCATATAGAGCAGAGAATGCAGAATGTAATATATACATTTATATGTACTAAATGACACTAACAACTTCATATATTCCATTATACATGAAAACTACCACCTAATATATCAAATATGTTTGTATATTTCATATATTATAGAATGTGTACATACAGATACATCAATAACAATGGAAAACTATTTGGGAAGTGAGGAAAGGTGCACACAAATGAACTTGGATTTGGTGAAAAGACAAGGACGTTTTCTTTTAGCATTCACCACTGTGAAGACAAAAGGCAGTATAGACATGTGTTTGAAGCCATTGAGGTACAAGCTGGACAGAAGAGATGGATAATGAATACTATGGGTATCAACTCTGTGAACCAGCTGTAAAGATTCATGTATTCTGTATAGTACGGTAGATTCTGGTGAATGAACGCAGGAAAACTAAGTATGTGTTACTAGATAGCGTTTGGCATTATAGCCCATGTTATTGTTCTGAAACTGACGGTAGATGATCATTGGTGGTAATGGTATTTGGACTGTCTGCTCTGGAGACATATGTTCTTGTTGATTTATAATAGTGTGAGTAAACATGTAATAATGTTGCCGATTCATCAGAGTATGAAAAACATTTTAGTGCCTTCATGCAGGTCTACATTTAGATTGAACTGCAGCACTCCCCCTAACTGCACTACAGCAATAATGCTCGCCATGAGTAGTCAAGTCGCATTAACATTTAAAGTGAACAAGACTACCTTTAAAGCAATAAATGAAACCCTTCTTTTTGCAGAAAATAAAACTGTTTACAAAAAAGTACAGTCACACAATCAACCTATGATTAAAAACAAGATTCTGTAAGAAAAATAAGTCAGTAAATCATATGGCAGCTATAATGCAAGACACTGGATGCAGCCTTGGTAGTACCGAAGTTACAGGACACAACATAACTAAATGTTTCCGATCGGAACAACACCCATAACACATTTTTCTACCTGTCGGCGGGCAGCTATTTGTTTTTGTCCCCACGGAAATATTTATCTGAACAATGGGTCACCTGACAGCCTAAGAATGTGAGTCACTACCTAATTAAAGACGCCAACCTTACATTTAGACTCAAGTAAGCGTTGTCAGTTTGGCATAGGTATCCACGCCAAAGAAGAAGGTCCACTTGACACATTAGTCACCTTCAAAAGGCTGTAAACAATTTGTCACGAAATGAAATGTCTACGTTGCATCTTCCCAACATCCATTCACTTCTTTTTCTTCTTTACCTCCTTCTCTCTCTTGACTTTTTCATATTTGTTTTTCTCTGGTTTTGTGACACTGTCATATGATGGGGGCGAGCCTGTGGAGTATGTCATGTCAGTTCTGTCTGAAGTAGAGATCTCGTTAAATTTGTCTATGACGAGAACTTCTTTATCAAGGAGCATCTTCTCTTTGTACATGGCAGAGGCCCGTTTAACAATACGTCTGAGCAGATATCGTCTGAAAGCTCTCTGAATTATCAGGGCAGACATGTCTTCTTGTTTACGGCGTAGCGTGGTGGTGATGGGTTCGTAGGACACCTTGGAGGGGTTGGAGGCCATAAAGCGCTCCTCCATTTGACCGCGGAGGATGTCCAAGCCTTCGCCCTCACCCAGGACGCGCTTGGTGAAGGCAAACAGGATGTCCAGGCAGTGGATGCGCTCCCCACTCACCATGGGCAAATCCATGTAGATCAACTGGATCTTGTTGGGCTTAGAAATGCGTAGCGGGGGGTCCAAGGCATCAGCGAAGTCAGACAGCTTCTCATACTCCATGAACTGGGTGGCCCTTGCATCAAACTTCTCCCAGACCTCGTAGAACATCTCAAAGTCATCCTCGCTCAGGGGCTCAGCGCTCTCCTCAGTGGCCACACTGAAGTTCTCCAGGATGACAGCAATGTACATGTTGACCACAATGAGAAAACAGATTATGATGTAGCTCACAAAGAAGATAATGGCTACAGGGGGATTCCCACAGTCTCCCCCCTTGTACTTGCTGCCTGGGTGCTCTTTACGGCTGTCACAGTCTGGCTCTCTCTTGTTTAGGATGGGTGCCAGCAGGCCGTCCCAGCCAGCTGACGTGGTGATCTGGAACAGGCAAATCATGCTGTTGCCAAATGTCTCAAAGTTGAACATGTCATCAATCCCAGACTCCTTCCTGACGTATGCAAAGTTTGACATGCCAAAGATGGCATAGATAAACATCACTAAGAAGAGCAGGAGACCAATATTGAACAAGGCAGGAAGTGACATCATCAAAGCAAACAAGAGTGTACGGATTCCCTTGGCACTCTTGATGAGGCGAAGGATGCGACCAATCCGGGCCAGTCGAATGACTCGGAATAAGGTTGGTGAAACAAAGTACTTCTCTATCAGTTCAGACAGAAACATACCTGAAAGGACAGAGAAGAATTACACGTAATAATCCCCAAAGCAGACTGTCAAATTGCAGTATTACAACTATGGAAATAGGTGACAAATCTTACCAATTATCGACAGGATAACAACAATAAAGTCAAATACATTCCACCCAATGGTGAAGTAGTATTGGCGGAGTGAGAACATCTTCAGAATACACTCTCCGGTAAACATGACAATAAACACCAGGTTGATCTTATAGAGAATTCCATCCATGTCGTCCGTCTGGTCGTCCGTCTCCACCATCATGGTGACCATATTAAGGCATATGAGAATCATGATGACAATGTCGAAGGCTTGCTTTGTAATGAAATCAAAGACATATCCTTGAAACTTGTTCTGGAGGAAACATAAGAAAGAAGCATTCTGAAAAACCAGGAAGTAGACATAGAGGTTCACGAAACAATGAACAAGTTAAAGAGTGGTATGACCCAACCTGTTCTCAGGGCAATTCATAGGATTTGGTGTTCATTTGTTCCCTCCAATTTGTATGATATATTATGTTATGTTAGCTTACATAATTAATGGAATAGTGGTCGTACAATATCATACAAATTATAGGATGTATAGTATCATACGTCTTACCCGGTCGTACAATAGCATACTAATTGAATGAACTTATCAATCACTTGGAGGACTTATAGCATTATACATCTTTCTCTGAAAACCAGCTTTACTTGTTGCATTGTAACAACAAAGGAGCATTTCGGGGAGAATTTACATTGGTGGTTGGTGTCACGCCTTGATCTGTTTCACCTGTCCTTGTCTTCACCCCCCTCCATCTTCCCCATTATCTCCTGGGTACTTATACCTGTGTTCTTTGTTTGTCTGTTGCCAATCTGTCTTGTTTATCAAGTCAACCAGCGTTTTGTCTCAGCTCCTGCTTTTCCCCAGTCTCGCTTTTCTCACTCACCTGGTTTTGACCTTTGCCTGTCCTGTCTCTGAGCCCGCCTGCCTGACCACACTGCCTGCCCCTGACCCTGCCTGCCGTCCTGTGCCTTTGCCCCTACTCTGGATTACCGACCTCTGCCTGACCTGACCATGACTGCCGTCCTGTGCCTTTGCCCCTACTCTGGATTACCTACCTCTGCCTGAAGCTGACCCTGAGCCTGCCTGCCGTCCTGTGGCTTTGCCACTACTCTGGATTATCGACCCCTGCCTGCCTTGACCTGTCGTTTGCCTTCCCCTGTTGCTGTAATAAACATAGTTACGTCAACACAGTCTGTATTTGGGTCTTACCTGAAACGTGATAGTTGGAAGAACTAACGACAAATGTTAGGATAATTTATGTAAAAGTTTACGAGAACTAAAACAACAAAGATTAGGAGAAAAATGTAAAGGTTAGAAAACTGTGATTAAGCTTAGGGAAAGGGTTAGGGACGGGGAAGCTAAAATGCTACACTTGTCCCTGACACAACTTGAACATGCAACCTTTGGATTGCCAGATGGTATACTACCACCAACCTCCCATCTTTAGTTTCTGTCTAAAGTAACTAGACCATTAGTACATACCATACGTCTTAGAGGTGCAGAAAAATACGTATCGTATATTCATATGGCTTTGAGACCAGGCTGCATGACCTTACCGCTGGCCTTGGGATAGGCTTTTGGGGTTTCTTTGAGCCAAGCTTCTTCATAGCATTGTAGTATTTCTTCTGTTCCTCTGTCATGAAGATGTCTTGACCTCCAAAGTAAAGAGGCAAGACAAACCTAGTTAAATTCCTGCAGCTCTTATACCTTTCTAGTCCATTATTGAGGGGAGAAAATCATCAATACCTTAAATACCTTAAATAGAAAATGTATGCACGTATCATTGCCTGATTACTACGACACGAAATACTTATCTTTTTCTTTTGCTGATTGAAGTTGTCTATAATGACACCAATGAAGAGGTTGAGTGTAAAGAAGGATCCAAATATGATGAATACCACAAAGTACATATACATGTACAGATTAACTTCATAGTCGGGTTGATCTTCCAACTGTAATAGAATAGCATAGTATTACCATACATTATAGAACGGGTGGGTCTAATCCATAATGCTGATTGGTTAAAACCGTAATCCAACCGGTGTCTATTCCCCAAGTTACCACTGGTTAAATCCATGATGTTAAAATGCCTATTTACTCTGTTCCATCTGACTGCACCATCCCATCAGCCCAGCCAGGAACATTATAAACTTGATCTCCACTATAAAAAGCATCTAGACATTATCTCACATTTCTTTTACACTAACATTTTGTTTTCAACAGCAGAGATTTGTATAAACCTTGTTGTCTGTCTCTCCTACATTTGCAACATTGTTTCAATATTCAAATTCTATCTCCAGCTCTCCCATAGTAATGAACGTGTTGGGAGCGGGGACGAGACAGACAGACATGCAGACAGCGTTTCTCAGCCAGTCGAAATCATGAATCAGCTGGTATCATTTTTATGAATAAATACAGTGCATTCAGAAAGTATTCAGACCACTTTACCTTTTCCACATTTTGTTATGTTACAGGCTTCTTCTAAAATTGATTAAATAAATAAAATAAATAAATAAAACAAATCCTCATATTAAAAATTAAAAACAGAAATACCTTATTTACATAAGCATTCAGAATCTTTGCTATATGATTCAAAATTAAGCTCAGCTGCATCCTGTTTCCATTGATCATCATTGAGATATTTCTACAACTTGATTGGAGTCCACCTGTGGTAAATTCAATTGATTGGACATGATTTGGAAAGGCACACACCTGTATATATAAGGTCCCACATTTGTCTAGCAAAAACCAAGCCATGAGGTCGAAGGAATTGTCCGTAGAGCTCCAAGACAGGATTTTGTTAAGGCACAGATCAGGAGAAGGGTACCAACAACATTTCTGTAGCATTGAAGGTCCCCAAGAACCTTCAATGCATTCTTAAATGGAAGTTTGGTACCTCCTTGATGAACACCTTCTCCAGAGCGCTCAGGACCTCAGACTGGGGTGAAGGTTCACCTTCTAACAGGACAACGCCCCTAAGCACAAAGCCAAGACAACGCAGGAGTGGCTTCGGGACAAGTCTCTGAATGTCCTTGAGTCGCCCAGTCAGAGCCCAGATGAACCTGATCAAACATCTCTGGAGAGACCTGAAAATAGCTGTGCAGCAACACTTCCCATCCAAGCTTGTAACATCATATCCAAGAAGACTTGAGGCTTCAATCGCTGCCAAAGGTGCTTCAACAAATTACTGTGTAAAGGGTCTGAATACTTATATAAATGTTATATTCCAGATGTCATTTTTTTATAAATTTGAAAGAATTTATAAAAAAACATTTTTGCTTTGTCATTATGGGGTATTGTGTGTAGATTGATGAGGGAAAAACAAAACAATTTTATACATTTTTGAATAAGGCTGTAACGTAACAAAATGTGGAAAAAGTCAAGGGGTCTGAATACTTTCCGAATGCAGTGTACAAAGACATGTCAATTGAAAAAAGGTCAAACAAAACTAATAGCAACTGGTCTTTCCAGCTTCAGTTTGAAGTGATTGTGTTAGCTGTGTTGTTGGCGAGCTCCTCTGAACAACAGTTTCCTGACGAGTGAGAATATTTTCTATGCCATGGGAAATTAGATCATTGTTATGGCTGTATCCAAATAAATGTCTCAAGAAAACAGCTTAATCAAATGCAAATGCAGCTACTTTGTTGTTATTCTGGCTGCAATTTTTGAAGTGACTGTAAGTTAGCCGTAGTTGGCTAGCTAGCAAGCAAGGGATAAGAATGTTGCCAGCCAGTATGGAACATTTAGAACGAACGACTTGGTCGCGTCTCTAGCAACCGAACCGATAGAACGAATGACCAGCTGGTTTGGATAGCAACCCTAGATTTGTGTTGGGACAATATCTTGTGGAAGGATTAAATTGTTTGAATAAATTAATCAAAATAAAGATTTTTTTAAATGAAATTATGTCAATCATTATTTGAATATGTTGGTAACCCGTTGTATAAAAGTGATAATGCCCTCGAAGCCGGTGTTTGCTATTGGCATGGTTTGCCGGTACTCGACTTCATCCCGTGCCTAACAACACCGTGCCAATATATCATTTAAACACCAACTTCTCAGGTATTGTCACCTAATTAACAATATCATACAAACAACAACACTATGATATATAAATTGAAAATGTGCAAACACAATCAGCCATTAGCCTGAAATACCTTGTGAAAGGTATTCCTGAAAATACTTACATTGCGAGAGTCCACAGCTGCATACATGATGTCCATCCAGCCTTTGAATGTAGCCTCAGAGAAAGTAAGGAAAATGTTATTACTTAGTAGTTAAGACACTAGTTCAGAAGTACATCGCCCTCACACAACTCACCTGCCCACACGGAATTGGTACAAAACCTTTGACGTAGATACAGTCTCTATCAATAAAACATTTCTGGTGATATGAGAGAGAGCAGCTCACCACTTGTAACAGTGCCAGATAGCCCGCTCCCACGTTATCAAAGTTGATCTTGACATTCTTCCAGTAGGCACCTTCCAAAGCCAAACATTCTGTCTTGTTAGCTACGTCTCTAACTTTGAAGCGCTCCTGTGTGGTGATGTTGACACAATGGTAGTATTTCCCTGCAAACAGGTTAACGCCCATGATGCTGAAGATGAGCCAGAAGATGAGGCAGACCAGCAGCACATTGAAGATGGAGGGGATGGCTCCGAGCAGAGCGTTGACCACCACCTGTAAGGATTCACACACGGCCTCAGTCTCAGATGTAAGAGCATAGACGATATCTCATTGGGTCATTTTCAGAACTGACAAGAAATACTTGTTGACTTTGGTGATGGTGAAAATAGGAAAACACATGAGTAAAGTGTTTAAAATGATGTGTACACATCAGTCAAAACTCAACACAAGAATCACTAACACCACAGCTTATTAACAACAATGACAACAGCAAGGTGAGAAGCAAAGGAAAGAACAAGGAGAAGAGGGGGAATGTATCTGTAAAGGAGATACTGTAGGCTATGTTTACGTTTTAGTGAATCACATTTAGGCTACAGTGGGGAAAAAACGAAACAGAAAAAACCTTGTAGAGGCAGGATGAAGTCACATAATTTGTTTACTGTAAATAAAAATACAAAACACACAAGTAGTGTTCACATTAAAGGCAGTCCCCCGCAGCAAAACACATCCAAACACAGTACCGTTTCAGAGAACATCAATATAGAGCCAGCGAAGCAATGAGAAGTCAGTCATACAGATGGGAGAATTCAGTGACAACCACGTGAGGAGAGACCGTCGTCACAGTACTGGTGGAAATCTAGCCAACCACAACATGCGAGAATCTGATCGATAAGAGCTACATTGATTATAGCAGTCGACACCCATCCTGCACATATGACATAAGCATCCAAACCCCTGGCTAGAGCTTGTATTTCACTGTAAAATATACATTCCAGTGAGAGTACCACACATTTTTAAGATGGTTAATTAAGTGCAGTAGCCTCCAAGACTTCAGTTTGTTCACATTTTTTTAAGTAAAGTGAATGCGTTATTCCGCGCCTTATTTATTCGTTTTCAATAACGCTGACATCCTCTGATGAGTGCACATGGCCTGCCAGTGGGACTGACGGAAACTCTCATCCTGAAAACCAGGGTTGGGATCGATTCCAGTCAATCAGTAAGTACACTGAAATTCCAATTCTCTTCAATGCTTTTTAAATTAGACAAATTTGGAATTGGAGTTTGGTTAACTTTCTGAATTGACTGGAATTCAAATGGAATTGACCACAACCCTGCTGAAAACACATATAGCTGGAAAATGAGGAATAGGAGAGGAAAGGTAACTCTAAATATACATGCATGGAGTGAGTGAACTTTACATTCTCCAGCTGTTGGGTTGCAGTGGACCTTAGTTTGACTACAGAGCTCTGTGCCCATGCAGGGCGCTGATGTCACGCTGGTAAAAGGCTGTGATGATATGCACGGTGAAGCAACAGGACAGGGCTCTGGTCTGATGACTCTTACCCTCATGCCCTCGAAGCGGGACAGCGCTCTCAGGGGCCTCAGTGCTCGTAGAGTCCTCAGGGACTTGATGGCACTCAGCTCAGCGTAGCCCAGGGCATTGGCCACAAGGCTGACAAGAGACACCTGTAAACACAATGACTCCATGAGAAGAGACGAAGGACTGGCTGGCACAGGCTTTCTCCTGGGCCTCAAACAATAGTTTTAAACCAGGAAATAGGTCACTCCATCGCCTTAGCTACACGGCCGTAGCATTTCTACATTGAAACGTCAAGGCAATGTCTCAAAACAAGCTAATTGGGAACCTTGCCAGACTACATATATTTTGTGCAAGTGAAAAGGTTGTTTCAAAAGAAGACCTACGTCGACAATGAGGAAGTCCAGCCAGCACCAAGCGTTGGTGAAGTATTTGGCGAATCCATAGGCCACCCACTTCAGCAACATCTCCAGGATGAAGATGTGGGTGAAGACTTTGTCTGCAAACTCCAACACCGTCTTAATGGTCTTCCTCTTCTCGATGTAGATGTCCTCAAATGCCTTGGTGTAGACACACTCAAATCAGATGATCCCGTCCTATACACCACAGTAATCTCACACTCTAGGGTAGTAGCTGCTGCCTTGTCAGATCTGTTGCCAGTTATTTCTGTGTCAAGCGGTCACAGAATTGTCAATGACACAATACTGAGCCCGTTGAACAACAGAGCAGCTACATGTGGTACTGCATTTCTACTCCTTTGTAGTTTTTCATAAGGGTCAGACAATGGAGGAGAATTTGCTGTCATTCGCTGAATTTGCTGTGAGCTGCTGTCAGAGCAGCTCACAGATCACTGCACCTGTACATAGCCCATCTGTAAATAGCCCATCCAATCCACCTCATCCCCATACTGTATTTATTTATTTATCTTGCTCCTTTGCTCCCAAGTATCTCAACTTGCACATTCATCCCCTGCACATCCTACCATTCCAGTGTTTAATTGCTATAATGTAATTACTTTGCCACCATGGCCTATTTATTGCCTTTACCTCTCTTATCCTACCTCATTTGCACACGCTGAATATAGATTTTGCTACTGTATTATTGATTGTATGTTTGTTTATTCCATGTGTAACTCTGTGTTGTTGTATGCGTCGAACTGCTTTGCTTTATCTTGGCCAGGTCGCAGTTGCAAATGAGAACTTGTTCTCAACTGGCCTACCTGGTTAAATAAAGGTGAAATCAAATGTAAAAAAAGAATAATTTGCCAGCCCCCTCTGCCATACTCTCAGATCCTTCCCCCGAATCCTTACTTCCCCACTTACCAGCGCTCCACTGCTGAGCAGGATCATGAAGATGATAAAGCTCTCAAACCAGTTGTGCTCCACTATCCTGAAACAAGTTTTTCTCAACGTCCACCACATCTTCCACTTGGCCTCATCAACGTTCACTTGGCAGCATTGGAATCTGCGGACACATCCTGAAAGCAGACAGCATGTAGGTACATTGGAACAGATGTTACAATTCAACTTATTTTCCCCCCAAAAAATGTGTGTCTTGTGTTTCTAGTTTCTGATCTTATCCATTCTATTTCTGGGTTCCAGCTTGTTATGCCTGAAGTTGTTATGCAAAAGACGATACCCACATCCTGAGACCTAGACTATTGTATCTCTCACCATCAGTGAAGCAGCCTTCAGGTTCCATGGACTCCTCAGGCTCCATGCCCACCGAGCCCTCTCCCTCTCCTGGGGGCCTAATGTCCACTGTACTGCCCTCTGAGGAGCTCAGCGGATGGTCTTCAGATAGCTGCTGCAAAGGGAGCCAAGCCATAGCAACATTAGCACAGCACACCCATGACAGGCCCTGGGACACTAGCATCTGCCCGGGAGCTGACATACTGAGCCTCATTACAATGGGTCACCCAGTGATGCAAGGGTACTGCCATATGTAAGCTCACAGGGTCTGTCTCTTTGTCTAGAGTTGTATATCATTTCATGCAGAATCAATCAAAATTACCTACAGACTTAGAAGATGAGACATGTATAGTATGGAAAGTCAAATTGCAGGCTAACACATGCATAAGCGCTGTTGAAATATATTTTTGTGTCTTAATAAAGGTCTGTAGGTAAAAATGATTTCACTTGAGTCATTATGGCATGCGTTCTCTAAAAGTGTATGCTTGAACCAAGCCTGTGATCTAAATTAATAGAACATGTGTGCTCCAGTATTTTCATGTCCAGGACTTTTTGACCCAAACAAACTGGTCTTTTCCCCTTCACATTTTCCTCATTGACATGAAAACACATATGTCCAGTTGCTAAGCAGTAGACAAGCCGTAGTCATTTCAAGAAGAGGGCAGCCTGCATTAGCTTAACAGCAGATATAACAGTGTTGTGCACTTTAACCAAGACAGGCATTAAGGAGTTCGCATTCCAGGCTCGTGTCAGATTAGAACGCATTAAACACCCGAGACAAGGTAACTTGAGAGAGTAATGTGATCATACTGGGGAAACAATTCATAGAAAATAGAATAGAAAACTGAACGCTTAGAACATTTCCAAATACAGTGTAAGAACTAGAGGACTAACATCTGCCAACCATGTGGATGTGACCAATAAAATGTGGTTTGATTTGGAAAGCTGATTTTAGGAGAGGTGTGCTGGATTACAAGGAATAGCAGCCTCCCCATGCAATGATGTCAAGCATCTAATACTGTTGACAATGTTCAAAGATGTTCCAGTTTTTCCAATAATTAAGCTTATTCAGCGTCTCTCCTCGAGCACTTTGTATCTTTCTACTAGGTGTGTCTTCCAACCGCCTTGAACTGAGAGCAGCCTTGCGTTAATGCCTTTCTGGGGAGTACAGTAGCACTGAGCTGTCATGGGACCCAGCTAATGCAGAATGGTGAATGATGTAAGCATGCTACGACGATATATGCGCTGGGAATACTCCATTTGACTACGCTACCCCAATCACACAGGTGTTTGACCTTCAATTTAGGTACTATTGTAGGCACTACGATATCTTCTCATTTCCACATACAGTACACTCTACTATCTGTTGGTTGCTCAAGAAGTTGCACCTCTTTTGGACTTGAACTTATCCAGGTACCGAAGTCAAATATAATTAGTCGCTACTATATACAGTAAGTACACGCTTTGAAAAATGCTATCTAGAACCTAAAAGGGTTCTTCCGCTGTCCCCATAGGAGAACCCTTTGAAGAACCCTTTTTGGTTTCAGGTAGAATGTAACTCTTTTTTCCCCCTGAGTATAATATGTCCTGTATTCTTACCTGCACTATCATTAATAACGGTATGCCTACTAGCAACAACATTCATTTTTTTAGAAACCCAGCTGATTGAAATAAGGATGGTCCTCTTAAAAACAAGCATTTGTAATCACCTGCTTTCGTCATTCCATTATGCATCATATTTGCCAAACGAAAATGCCATAGTAAATGTTCGGGCTGTGAACCATTCCTCCAATACATTTTTGACCGTCAAAAAACCCATTACTCTACAGCATATAAGTCAAATTTGTCACGTTCCAGGTGATCTCTGGCTGCTGAAAGATCCGCCCTCCAAAAAACTAAACCAAACTAAAGGGACAAAACTAATAACAATCATGGGTTGATCTGTGGATGAAAATGGTGGTTTTGCTCATTCATAAAAAATAAAGCATTGCAAAGAAGCCTTAAAACAATCAGGGTTGGCAGCATCAGAACGGCTGCTGAACGTATATAAAAATGAAGTAGGGAGTAAAGTATGATCAAGCAGAAACAAACATAGATGATCAATCTAACAAAAATGTTGTTCTTTGTTGGTAAATGGAATAGGCAATCTCCACGGTTAGTGTTATGTACAATAAAGTGGTCTTACAAGTCTCCTCTCATTGAAAACCTTGAGAGCGTCTGTGAAACAGCTGCAATAACAAATGGGGTTAAGTGTGGTAAGTTACTGTGCCACATGCTACCTTGTCTGGGAGCAAAGCAAGTTAGTCACATATTAACGTCTCAAAAAGTACATTTACAAGCGAAGGAAATACAATCTCACCAAATTTCCAACAGTCATTATTGTTCAACGAGAAATAGGAAGTACACTACCATAACAGCACAAACAGCACAGTACAACAACGTCAGCAAAATAAATCTGTAACACAGTGACATTTTATGATTGTCTGACTGCAATGATACCATAGATACTAATTGACAGTTGGCACTCAAGTTTGCACCATGTTCTGGGGGAGAGTGAGAGCCCGAAATGGGCCTTTTTACAACTCCATGCAATAAAGCTCCCTAAAGAGGAGGATGTAGCTGCAGAGCACTTCGATTTAAATGGCACATGTCTTCTGAAGACGAGGATTCCCTTGTCTCTGTGGCCTCTCCTCATTAAAGGGTTGTTGTATAAGGATCCATAATGTCACATGCATCATACTTGGCTTGCCATGTGGCGTGGGTTAAGTGCGTCAGCATGACCACGGCAATGGAACGTTCTACTCATCTGAAACAGCAAATGTATCCGCAGAGGACCACACCACAGACCAACATCTGAATCGGTCTTCATCCATCGCTCATGTTCTTTTCGTCTCTGGCTCCGTTCGGCCAGAACGTGAAACCGAAAGCCGTAGAGACATCGGAGGCTCACAGGAACATGTCAAAGTAATCACTAATGGCCCAAGCCTAACATGAGATCTGCGAAATGACCTCGACTCACATGTCTGTCTTTGACATCAATACGGTAAATGATCTCGAACTGTGATAAGCGTCTTGGAGGGACTAAGTGTTTATGTCCCCAGGATTTTTAAAAAAGTGATAATTTCATGCAGCGCAAATCGAGAGATTTAAGACCAGAAAATAAAAAACAGGTCTTAACGTTAATGCGGTTGGTAATGGCATGGAAACACAATCTATCTCAAAAGGCTTCTGGCTCGTGAGACTGCTTTGAAATACATCTGCGTCATCAAAGCTTTATTATTAAAAGGTCAAGTTTGGGAGCAGTAAAACAGTGAGCGGACATCACCTTTTTCTTTATCTATGTATTATTGTGTAGGCCTACAATATTTTCGCCAGCTCCAGTTTTGGGCCATATGCCGATCATGCAACGAGAGATCAGATAATGCTGGTGACCCTTGTGTTTATTTTCCGATAACAATTGCTTGTTTTCCATTTCATATGATTGAAAACCAAGCCCTCAATAGGCTACCCTTAACCTAGGCCTATACATTCTTAGAAAAGAAAGTGCTATCTAGAACCTAAAAGAGTTCTTCGGCTGTCCCCATAGAAGAACCCTTTGAAGGACCCTTTTTGCTTCCAGAAAGAACCCTTTTGGTTCCAGGTAGAACCCTTTTGGGTTCCATATGCATCCCTTTCCACAGAGGCTTCTACACGGAACCCAAAAAGTGTTCTACCTGGAATCAAAACGGGTTCTCCTTTGGGGACAACCGAAAACCCTGAGTGTAGGCTATAGTGAAGGCTGGTTCAACAGCAATCCATTGTCTTTTTTATTCTGTCTATTTTATACTATCACGCTTCTGACCCCAAGCTATTTACAACTATTGTTGTTGTTGTTTGAAAAAAAAAAAATGGACATCTTGTTTTCTGTTTCATTTTATTAAAAAACTAATCCGGCTCATGTAACAAATAACAATTTTGAATTCACCATCCTGGCTTCATGGTGAACGTCCAGCTCACATGCAATGCAATTTAGAGTCTGTCTGCTATTTCTGGAGAAGTTTGGGAGCAGCATAACGGTCAGTGGACATTCTCTTAATATTGGTTCTTTGTCCAGAGTCTGTGGAGAGTTGGATGTGCATAAAAGCCTCCATTGTCTGAGTTGCCTTAATATTATTTGCACACGGGGAGACATTATGGTGCCTGTAACTGTATTTAGACATAACCTACAGTATTTAGACATAACCTACAGTATTTAGACATAACCTCCAGTATTTAGACATAACCTCCAGTATTTAGACATAACCTCCAGTATTTAGACATAACCTCCAGTATTTAGACATAACCTACAGTATTTAGACATAACCTCCAGTATTTAGACATAACCTCCAGTATTTAGACATAACCTCCAGTATTTAGACATAACCTACTGTATTTAGACATAACCTACTGTATTCAGACATAACCTCCAGTATTTAGACATAACCTACTGTATTTAGACATAACCTACTGTATTTAGACATAACCTACAGTATTTAGACATAACCTCCAGTATTTAGACATAACCTACAGTATTTAGACATAACCTACTGTATTTAGACATAACCTCCAGTATTTAGACATAACCTACAGTATTTAGACATAACCTACAGTATTTAGACATCACCTACTGTATTTAGACATAACCTCCAGTATTTAGACATAATCTACAGTATTTAGGCATAACCTACTGTATTTAGACATAACCTCCAGTATTTAGACATAACCTACTGTATTTAGACATAACCTACTGTATTTAGACATAACCTCCAGTATTTAGACGTAACCTCCAGTATTTAGACATAACCTCCAGCATTTAAAACAAGTTGTTGTTTTGTCTTGATTAGAATTTGATAGAATTGTTGACTCTTTTGAAGCCTTATCAATAGTGAATTTAATATTGTTTCTTGACAACTTTTGGTAATTCCATGGCTCAGACATGGCAGACATAATGCAACTGAACAATATATTTCCATGTTGAAGCCATGTAATTAGGCTTCTTACAACGTCGACTGCAAACATGTAGCAAAGATGGGTAAATTTTGTTTCCGTAGGTTATTTAACAAATAAGGCAATAGCAGACTAACATCGGAATTGGAGTTGATGACAACGCAATACATAAAAGACCATAAAAACACATCCTGAAGTAACCACATATTTAGCCATGGAGCACGTTCTAATTGGCCAATTAGGGTTCAAGCCTTGACACACCTACAACTTTTTTTTTTCTTCATCAAAACCCAACCCTATCGCGCCACTGCTAGCTGCTACTAATTCCGGGTGTGAAAACAGCCCAAAATATTTCTGACAGCCCCCCCCAAACCTATACCGCCAGCACAAAGATTCACCATTGCGTTAGGTTTGTTAAAATACAGCCCCGAGAGTGTTTATGTTAGCTCCCTGGTACATATGAGTCACTGCAGCTGTTCTACCTCCCTGACCTACAATTGATTAACACCCCAGTGAGTGAACAGTAGGTGGCAGGCCAGCAATCCCCTCTTTATAAGCTCTAATGTGCCAAACAAGCACACTATGATTACATTTGACCATCACCTGGCTCTGGCTGTCACAATTTGCAGCAGAGGAGGCTGGTGGGAGGAGACATAGGAGGATGGGCTCATTGTAATGGAATGGAAACCACGTTTGACTCCTTTCCATTTTTTACATTCCAATGAGTCCATCCTCCTATAATTCCCCCCACCAGCCTCCTCTGATTTTCAGATACTACATCAGTGCAATAATCTCTAATGAGTCATTCTAACGTACATTTTTTAGATAATGTGTACAAACAACAGAAAACAAGCAGATTTGCATAACATCACTGTCCTTTTTTTAAAGCTCATAACGTCGCTGTCCATTTTTCAAATCCTTAACCTAGATCATCACTTGATTTCAAACTATGTACAAGAATCTGAGACTGTGAACTACTTCCACATTGTTCCATGCTCACCTCTTTGCTTTCCTCTATGTCCGAGGAATCGCTGCTGAAGTCCTCAGTGTTGAGGTCCGACTCTCCCACAGCGATGGGCACTGTGACGGTCAGGCTGGCGTTGTGGATGAACGGCATATAGTCAGTGTTGTCATTCATTATGTACTTCCCTGCTGCATTGCTGCACACCCCCACTCCCAACCCACTGGTGGCGCCATTGCCATCCTTTATGTAATCAGGGTCTTTCATGATCTCCACAGTGGTGTGGTTGGAGTTCCAGTTGGTCCCCATGGTTTTGTGGAGGTCATCCAGGGTCGTGTCCTCGTTCAGGCTCCTCTTCTTCTTCCTCAGACAGATGCTTTGGAAAGAGCGGCGCACCAAGGCCTTGACGAAGGCGACGCCCTGGTGGATGCGGTCTATGGCCACCGTCAGATTGTTCATCTCGCTGTCATCATCCGTGGCCGCCAGGTTATCAGCACTGAACGAGCTCAGCAGCAAGGCCAGGAACAGATTCAGGACCTGCCACACACACACACACACACACGCTCAACTGATGGTTTAAAGTTACTGTAATTGATTTACGGTGGATTAACAGTGTTGTTAACAGTCATACGGAGATACAGTAGAGCTGAAAACGTACCACTAGGTTCCCGATGACCATGACCATCAGGAAGACGATGAGACACATGCTCTGACCAGCCACCTCCATACAGTCCCACATGGTCTCGATCCACTCCCCACACAGCACCCGGAACACAATCAGGAAGGAGTGGAAGAAGTCATGCATGTGCCACCGGGGCAGTGTGCAGTCTGTAGAGATCTTACACACACAGTCTCTGTAGCTCTTCCCAAAAAGCTGCATGCCCACCACGGCGAAGATGAAGACAATGATGGCCAGTACGAGGGTGAGATTACCCAAGGCCCCCACTGAGTTACCAATGATCTTGATCAGCTTGTTCAGTGTGGGCCAAGACTTGGCCAGTTTGAATACTCTCAGCTGCATACAAAGAGAAGAATGGGATTAATATTCATTTCTATTCCAATATGTTGACAGTCTACTTTTATACCAGTGATTATTGACTGAAACTGCAGCATTTTGGATGTTGTGCTGGAGTGTCGATGCTCTTACCAATCGGAATGATCTGAGGACAGACATTCCAGACACGTTGGCCAAGCCAAGCTCCATCAAGCTCAAACTGACAATGACACCATCAAAAATATTCCAGCCTTCCTGAAAATAAATGTATGGATCCAAAGCAATAATCTTGAAACACATCTCAGCTGTGAAGATACCCGTGAACACCTGAGTAAAACAACACACAAGAACAGTGACAACAGTAATTAACATGTCATGTGCTTAAAATGGACGATTTTAAAGTGATTATGGCAAAAACAAATGACATGTGACTGCGTACCAGGTTTCCCACATAAAGCATGGTGTTGAACTCCCCAGACATTTGGTAATGCTCCATAGCCATGAACACTGTGTTCATAACAATACATATGGTGATAGCTAGGTCTACAAACGGGTCCATCACGATCATCTTGACTATTTTCTTGATCCTCAGCCACTTCGGACAACAGTCCCAGATGAGGAAGGTGTTGGCAAACTTGTACCAGCAAGGAGGGCACTTCTGTCTCGATTCTTCAAGTTCTGATACATACAGAGGATAAATAACAGAGAAACATTTGTTTTATGAATGTGCTCTCATTTTGTCTGTTCATGCTATTTGTTCTAGGGGGTGTATGGGGTATGGTATAGTCGTACACACCTTCCATAGTGTTGGTTATAACACTAGCTACACTGAGCGCCCTCTGCCTGGCAACTGGGTCTTCCAGGAAGTCCATAGAGGCCTGGTACGATCCATATCGGGCCTTTCTATACTCTGTCTCCGTAGAGTTTTCCTGGAGTTACATCATTTGGAAGCATTATCAATGTATTAATAAGTCATGGCAAACCAATTGCATCGGCAATATTCTGTATCTCAGCACAATGTAACCACCAAAGATGGCCATGTTCAAGGGCCAATTAATCTCTTAACCAGGAAGTCATCTGTTCATCCAAAAAATACTGTATTTCTAATCACATCAATAGAAATATTTTAATAGTTTCTTATCTATATGGAATAAATAAAAATCTATATGAACATCCAAACCTGTTTAATACTGCCTTATATTTATTATTTTTAACAAAATGTCATCTTTAGTGTGTAACTGTATGTAAATATACCATAAGTAATGTTTAGGTAGTCAAGGAGAGAAAGAAGGAAGAGAGAGAAGGAAAGGAACAAGATGCACACTACAAGACCACAGCCGAGCTAGAGTAGAGGCACGGCAGGCAGTAACAGAACAGAACTGGTTTAGAGACAACAGAACAGAACTGGTTTAGAGACAGCAGAACATAACTGGTTTAGAGACAGCAGAACATAACTGGTTTAGGCCATCCAGGCTAAACTACACTTCCTTGCATTGTCACCAGTAGAGGCCTTATCTACTGTCACCTCTGGCAGAAGGAGTCCCTCAGGTGACTTGGGGAGTGAAACCCCGCCCACTAGGGACACCACCCCGTTGCAGTCGACGGAGCTGTGCATCTTCCCATTTGCTGGCAGCACGACGTGTGATGGCATGCTGGTCTGGCTCACGTTGCTGGAGCGCCGGTTGCTCTGCCGAGGGACAAACAGAGAGCCCCGGCAACTGTCGTTGTCCTCGAAAGTGCTGTTCTCATCGTCGGCAAAGTCGTTCTCTGAGCCTATGTCCCGCGCACGGTCCCGGAAGCTGTAGAGGCTAGCCCGGCTGTTCCGTCTGGACGAGAACAGGGGTCCGCGGATACTCAGGAAGGACTGGGAGAAAAATACATTCCTCAGTGCCTGTCACTGGCATAAGCATGGGTTGAGAAGTGGAGTAATTTAAGATGGAAGAATGGGTCCTGCAGAGGGTGATTGTGATGAAGATGATGCAATGATGTTGATTATCTAGAGCAGTGGTTCCCAAACTTTTTATAGTCCCGTACCCCTTCAAACATTCGCCCTCCAGCTGCATACCCCCTCTAGCACCAGGGTCAGCGGACTCTCAAATGTGTTTTTTTCCCATCATTGTAAGCCTGCCACACACACATACAATACGATACATAAGAATGAGTGGCATTTGACATTTGACATTGTCCGTAAACTTAAGTTCATTTGCACACAAAAAATCATACAATGATGGAAAGACCTGTGTGTTGTCCATGCTAATGCAGACAGAAAAGAGCTCCAACTTCTTAATCATAGCCTCAATTTTGTCCCGCACATTGAATACAGTTGCGGAGAGTCCCTGTAATCCCTGATTCAGATCATTCAGGCGAGAAAAAACATCATCCAGGTAGGCCAGTCGTGTGAGAAACTCGTCATCATGCAACCGGTCAGACAAGTGAAAATTATGGTCAGTAAAGAAAACTTTAAGCTCATCTCTCAATTCCAAAAAACGTGTCAATACTTTGCCCCTTGATAACCAACGTACTTCTGTATGTTGTAAAAGCGCTACATTGCATAAGCAGAAAATACACGAGAGTTCAGGGGCCTTGATTAAAAAGGGTCAACCATTTTCACTGTAGTGCCCAAAACATCTTTCAAGCTGTCAGGCATTCCCTTGGCAGCAAGAGCCTCTCGGTGGATGCTGCAGTGTACCCAAGTGGCGTCGGGAGCAACTGCTTGCACGTGCGTTACCCCTCCACTTTGTCTCCCTGTCATGGCATTTTGCGTCATCAGTACAGATACCAACACATCTTGACCACCAATGTCCATTTAATGTCACAAAGCTCTCCAGTACTTTCAAAATATCCTCTCCAGTTGTCCTGGTTTCCAGTGGTTAGCAGAAGAGGATGTCTTCCTTAATTGACCCCCCATTAATGTATTAGACATATACCAGGAGCTGTGCCAGGCCCTGTTGACTCATCCAGCTGTAACGCATAGAATTCACTGGCTTGTATGCGAAGCAGAAATTGTTTCAAAACATCTCCTGCCATGTCACTGATACGTCGTTGAAACAGTGGTGTTTAATGGAGACATTGTCTGTATAGTTTTTTTGGCCTTTCCCCCCAGCATTGTACCAGCCATATCCATGGCAGCAGGAAGAATTAAGTCCTCCACAATAGTATGGGCCTGCCTGTCCTAGCCACTCGGTAGCTCACCATATAAGACGCTTCTAGCCCATTCTTCTTAATGGTATCTGTTGCTTTTATACGTCTTACTACTCTAAAGTTGTCTTTATTCTCGCTTAAAAAAATTCCCGTGGCTTATTTTTCAAATGGTCATGTTTCGTTTCTAAATGTCTGCGCAAGAGTGAAGGTTTCCCGCGAGAGAGTAACAGTTAATGTGATTGGATGTTCATTATTTGACACGTCTACCTGTATTTGACATTGTGTTGTTATTTCCCTGAACAGTAGATGGTTTCATCTTATTTTTGGCAGTGAAATGAGGGTACTCAGGCGGGAAAAAAACCTCACCCAAATGTATAGCCCCGTTGGAAAATATAAATGTACTGTTTGAAAATGTGAAGAAGAATTTATTTTGATTTATTTGGCATACCCCCGACGGCATTGTGCGTACCCCAGTTTGGGAATACCTGATCTAGAAGACGACCTCAGGGATAATATAAAAGGAAATGTGCAAGAGCACGATGAAGGGGATAATGATGATAATGACGCCAAGCACAATCCTGTTGCCTCTGCTGAGGAGGATGCTGATGAAGAGGATAGTGATTACGATGATAATGCAATTGAAAGATGACGGTGCTGCTGAAAATGGAGATGATAGAGTAGCGTTGATATTGATAATGCCGAAAATAATAATGATGATGAGATGAATAGATTCACTAAGGAGTGTGTAGCATGCACAGCAATTCACCAATACAGCGAACACACATGCTTTTGACAGCCAAAGGTAAAGGTAGGGTAAAGCAGTATGTTAAATTATCCTGACCTGGTATGGTGTTGAACAGTTCATGTCATAGTTGTGCAGGTTAGAGGCATCCATGGAGAAGCGGAAGTGACTCTTTTTCATACTGCTTTCGGACTCAGACCTGTGACACTTGTCATTGTCCTCTCTCTCCTCCTCCTCCCTCTGCTTCCTCTTCTTGCGCCTATTGCGCCTCTCCTTGGCGCTCTTGGAGCTGAGTTTGGAGGCCTCTGAGGAGGACTCAGTGAGGTCCCCTCTCTCACTGAACTCCCCACTCTCAGCCGCCATCACTGTTGCCGCTGCCTGTAAACCAATCAACACACCTAAGCTTTGGCCGTCAGGGGAAACACGTGACTCAGCAGGGCAACACGTCAGAAATAGACACAATGGGCTATTAAATGCCTTCTAAATTTAGATTAAAATACATTTACCTTTGAATACCTTGGAACATTTGTTATCTGAATTCTTTAAAAAATCTTGGCCATTTTCAGTTTAAGATAAATAAGAATATGAAGAGTATATTTCCAAAATGCTATATCCACTATTTTTTCACATTTGTGTTTTTTCACGAGAAATGATTGTTTATGGGTGCCTTCATATGTGTGTAAAACTGCTGAGCATGAAAAACTCATCAGCGTTGCAGTTCTTGATACAAACCAGTGCATCTGGCACCTACTACCATAACCCGATCAAAGGTACATAAATCTTTTGCCTTGCCCATTCATCCTCTGAATGGCACACATACAAAATCCATGTCTCAATTGTGTCAAGGCTGAAATATCCTTCTTTAACCTGTCTCCTCCCCTTCATCTACACTGATTGAAGTGGATTTAACAAGTGAAAAAAATCAACAAGGGATCATAGCTTTCATCCTGTATTCACCTAAGTCATGGAAATCATGTTTTGTGCACTCAGTGTATATCCATTGTTTAGCTGGAATGGAATGTTCATATCCTTTGTATTTGACCTTTAAATATGTGGTTGTTTAAATATGTGGTTGTTTAAATATGTGGTTGTTTAAATATGTGGTTGTTTAAATGTGTGGTTGTTTTACCAAGCTATCTTAAGAGGAATAAGTTGCTCTGGATAAGAAATGTTTGCAAAATTTGTTTTTAAAATATTAATGTCACAAATGTATCATTTGTACAGCTCTATTAAAAATGTAAAACCTAGCAGTACTACTTATTTGAGGCAGAATGAGGCAGATATCTAGCATTTTTGCAAAAAAAGAAACTTGATTATTTGTCTCTCTGAAATGAAACCGTCAAGCGATAGATTTTAAACAAATACATGTCTGTCACTGAACAATTAGATAGTGGAAAAAACACCCATCTCTTTCACCATTTCTTTAAACAACAAAAGGTTGTACCTACATTTCTGATGATGGATATATAGCGTTTAGGAATGAAACTCTTCATACATCACCAGCAATGGAAATGACTATTAAAGGAATTCCATGGTTGTTGTAATTAATGAGTGTGCTGTAATGTTTGGCATATTAGAGTTGAAATGGGGGGATATCCTGTACCTGTGCATCCTCCTGCTGTCTTCTCAGCTGCTCCAGCATGGCCTGGAACTCCTCCTCCTTCTTCTGAGCCTCCTCCATGGTGGCCTGGTTCTGCTCGTCGTACGCCATGGCAACCACAGCCAGGATCAGGTTGATCAGGTAGAAGGAGCCCAGGAAGATGACCAGCACAAAGAAGATCATATACGGCTTCCCAGCAGCCCGCAGGGTCTGGAAGAGGAACAACACCTCTTGTGACACATTTCTTACAACCTCTTCGAACATATCTCCCAAGTAAATCGCCAGTCGTTCGTATTACACCCCGGATAACATATCTCCATTGAGAGGATGCTAGTGGAACACTAAAAGGACTATGATAAAACATGCATGAAATGTCTGCTCACGTAACAAGCCATTTGGAACATGCACATGAACCCTGTGACATTGCACACCTGATCTGGTGTATTGTTCTGTGTTATTTGCTCAGAATGCTTCGCTGATCTCTCTATTCAAGGGACAACAATGCATTCAAAAAGACATGGTGTCTTTGCTTTAGTCATGATGCGACAGATCTCTGTTTCCTCGAGCAGAAATGTACCTGCCCTCCATTAGGAGGTTGTTTGAACAGGCGACTGGCAATCTTCTTTTTGATTTCTGTTTCGTAATGGGAGAATGTACTCATTTTCATCACACAGCAAATGATGCCTGTCTTTGTGTTTTCAAGAGAACCTGTACCCATGAAGTTAAACATGTCACAAACTAGGGCCAGGATCTATTTTAACAAACCTAACGCATTGGTAAATCTAAGCACAGATGGTAGTGTTATATGTCCAGGGGTGTGTCAGAAATATTGTTGCTGTTTTCACAGTCGTTATTTTGAGCGCAATTGCTGGCGGTGGTATAGGTGTGACGAGGGCTTGGCCACTCACTGGCCAATCAAGGTGTTCCATGGCTTATTACTGCATGCTTTTGTCTCAAGTTCTGCAGGTCTTTGTGTTGTTATCAACTCCAATTTGGCTGGGGACACGGAATATTCGGGTCCTAGTCCAAAATAGCATTGGTTACAGTAACAAGGGATAGCGACAGTAAAAAAAAAAAAATTAAACATCCAGTGGTTGCTCAATATGGTTGGTGTTGACAGTCAACATTGTTGTAGTTGGCTTCAATGAGTATAGGCCTTTCCGCTCCCGTAAATTGTGTTGTATGTGCGAGGCACATTCTCAATAAGCAAGATGTAGCCTAGTCATTATGTAGCCTGCCATTATAAGACAGCACTATTTTATTAGCCTACGTTTGGAGGAGCGTATCTGGTAACCGGACAAGAGGCTGGTGACGTATCTGGTAACTGGACAAGAGGCTGGTTACGTACCTGGTAACCGGACAAGAGGCTGGTTACATATCTGGTAACTGGACAAGAGGCTGGTTACGTATCTGGTAACCGGACAAGAGGCTGGTTACGTATCTGGTAACCGGACAAGAGGCTGGTTACGTATCTGGTAACTGGACAAGAGGCTGGTTACGTATCTGGTAACCGGACAAGAGGCTGGTTACGTATCTGGTAACCGGACAAGAGGCTGGTTACGTAACTGGTAACCGGACAAGAGATTGGTTACGTATCTAGTCACCGGACAAGAGGCTGGTGACGTATCTGTAACCGGACAAGAGGCTGGTTAATCTGGTAACCGGACAAGAGGCTGGTTACGTATCTGGTAACCGGACAAGAGGCTGGTTACGTATCTGGTAACTGGACAAGAGGCTGGTTACGTATCTGGTAACCGGACAAGAGGCTGGTTACGTATCTGGTAACCGGACAAGAGGCTGGTTACGTAACTGGTAACCGGACAAGAGATTGGTTACGTATCTAGTAACCGGACAAGAGGCTGGTTACGTATCTGGTAACCGGACAAGACGCTGGTTATGTATCTGGTAACCGGACAAGAGGCTGGTTACGTATCTGGTAACCGGAAAACGGGGATGGATACAAGCCGAATGGAGCACAGCAGGTATGCCGATGGGAATTGTGAATAATACAAAAGTATGTCGGCAAAAGCTTCGCGACTAGAATCCTTTTATGGATAGGCTGCTCGGGAATTATAAAGACACCAGACGCTTTTCTGTTGAAGCAGCTTTCGTTATAGTAGGGTACGATTTTTTTTGATCAAACGAAACAGAAAAAACAACTTAAATGTTCCTAAATATGAGTGTCCCCGGATTATCTAATCTTTTGCTCCATTATGGGCATACAACCTAGATGAAGAGTTTTTTTATGCACTTCCAAAATAATAACAGGAGCTGGCGAAACAGGAGCTGGCGAAAACAATGTATTAGCCTACATAAAATGTGGATGTCCACTCACTGTTTTGCTGTGAAAGCTTTGGTGATGAAGATTCATTTCAAAGCGGTCTCACGACCCAAACCCTGTGTTTTCACATGTACATTGATTGTTTTAAAAAAAAGATAAGATCAGAAACGTACATTTTTCTAAACTAATCCAATCTGTAAGTGGTTGGATTCATAGCAGCTGTTAGTGAGATAGTTGTTCCAGTTTGATGTTGGTAGTCTCCATGTACTGTATTGTCTTCCCTACTCTGACAGGTGTTCTAAATGCAAGTTAGGGGTGATGTAAAAGTGCCGGATATCTTCCTCCAAATTGGACCTAACAGAGATTGAATATTATATTGCAAACTACCATAATGTGACACATTAAGAAATATTCAAATAAGGCTTTACACCCTTATTACTTAAAGGAAGTCAACCGAAAGAGAAATGTACTCTGCTGGAGTTGATTGTCAATTCATTTAGTGTCGTGTTAACTCCAGCAATATCAACACCATGACCAGAGTAGTTTTAAGACAAAATGGGGGTTGGACCATATAAACACCAAAATGTTGTTAAAATCGACTCCATATGAGTTGAATTAACTCTTGGAATTTTACTGTGTATGCTTGGTTTTTAATGAAATGAAATTAAATGGGGAAAAAACATTTGTTTTTCACGTTTCTAAATACGAGGTTTACAGGCACAAAAAGCTCATCTCACTTGCGCCATGTGCACATGGGCACTGTGTGTCACAGCTGGATAGGCTTTGCTTCCATTGTTAAAATCCATTGTTAAAAGTCCAGTATTCGGTTAGTCTTAAATATTCCAAGCAGCGCATACTGAAATTGGCACTTTGGCGCACGTTTTTAAGGACACACCTTAGATCATGCCAACCCTCCAATCTTAGCACATGCAAGCTCATTTAAGACAGTTAAATGACCAATCCTGGCATATGTTTTGAAAATAGAAGAGTGCCCGGCTTTAACAGGTTGAAATTGCAAACAAGCATGCATTTGACAATTGCGCTGGGCGTTGGTTTAACACCAGACAAAATTAGAGCCCATAGTGTTCCTCACAGGTGCAGTCAGAAGCACAGGAACACAGGGATCTCCACTGAGCACAGAAGCTGGCACAAATGGGTCTGTCCAATGCAACGACAACACTAGCAATCCTTTTGCCTGTAAAAAAGCCCCCAGTATCACTTCATAATGCAGACAGACCATAGAGTTGGATAGAGGGCGCACTTGGCCCAAAGCCTTTTTTGGCAAGGGTAGTACCCCTTGAGGTAGGCTTGAGGAACCAGCCTGATCGCTGCCTTCACAATTCTGTAAGGGATGGCAATCAGGCTGGTTCCACCAGGCTTCCAATGAGAGCTTTCACCATTTTGAAGTAGTCAACATGGTGGGACTTGCTATGGGTTAACGAACGATCACAAAATTCCATCCTGGTCAGCGGAAGGGGTAAGCCAATGAATTATACTGCTGAGCAAACATTCCACAATTACAGGTGGCAGTTAATCACCAACCTTGGCTTTATACCTGTTTAGATGATACACTCCAGCACAGTAAGTGGTATGCACCTATTCAATCTATGTACAAACTACCAATACACTCATAGAAGTAAAAGAGGAAGTCATGGACTACTTTAAAATGGAGATAGCCCTCAATGGCACTTGCCAAGCTGTCACAAAAAGCGGCCATTGCAAAGACAGGAGATGAGCTCTCTAGTACATCTCTATGAGACAGACCTGCTGGTAGAGGTTCTCCCAGTAGTCCTGAGTCATCAGTCTGAACAGAGACAGGAAGGCCCAGCTGAACGTGTCAAAGCTGGTGTAGCCGAAGTCTGGGTTCCGGCCCGCTTTGACGCACCAGAATCCCTCTGGACACAGCCTACAACAAACAACAAGCCTGGGAAACTCAAACAGAATCAGAATCACCATCACTGCATTCCCAATATCCTGTGAAGTCTATTGTGATGTTAACGCACAAAGTCATGCACGACCGCACGCAGGTACGCACACGCACACACACAAACAAACGCAAGCACAATCAGTAGTGCATCCTGACAATCAGACACAAAGGTAGTAATGTGGGCTCAATCTTACCCAGCACCACTTCCATTTCCACAAAGCAAAGCATCCCTTTTACCTGGGAGGTAGTAATAATTATCTACAGGAAAAAGAGACAAGTCAATCTTTCGTCAACTGCAAAAAAGAGAAATGATTTTCATTCTCACCTCCATCATCACAGCATTGTAACTAGTGAACAGTTCAAAGATTTAGTCCTGAAAAGCCCTTTCCTTTTCTCTTATCTATTGTCTCCCCTTTGACCACATGGCTGCCCAGGTCCTAGTGTCATGGCCATCCAGGTGCCGTTTTCCCCATTTGGGAGGTGACTCAAAGCCCTCCGTGTTGACAAGCTAAACATGCCACTAGTATCATCCACAAACCGGCAGTGTTATGATGAGCAGCCACACTACTTCCCACCAGAAGCTCTTACAAACCCCTCTCAGCCATTCCTGTCATTTTACATTATGCTCTTCAGCCAGGGCTGCTTGTTTGGCTATTAGCAATGAGCTGTGACTCACTCACTGTGGTCCGTGGTTACTAGCATGGCGTTCACCCTCCAATGACTGTCTAAAGCCAAAGAAACATGCTTACCAGGATTATTAGTGTAATTGGTCCAGTTGAACGGGACGGTCTCGTTAAAGTCCCCATCATTATACTCCTTCCCATTAAAGTCCAATGTATCATTCAAGAGGTTGGTTGAGTTAGGACGGATCCTTAAACATTTGTTTCTTAAATTGCCCATAAACAGCTGCAGCCCTACTAGGGCAAAGACACTTAGGCAGAATACAGTGAGGATCATCACGTCTGACAGTTTCTTCACTGACTGGATCAGCGCTCCCACAATGGTCTTGAGGCCTGCAGGACACGACAGAACCTCACTGTTATTCGCATAGGAGTCTTATACAGTGTATGCAAAGAAGAAGTGTCATTTGTATACAATGTGAACATCACAGCATGAAACGTCATCTCCGTTGCTCATATTTAAAAACAAACCGTGTGGAGGTGTCCAAAAGAGTTTATTTCCAAAACGCAAAATCCACACATTTTTCATTTTGTGTTTTTTTTTCTCACTAGAAATGATTGCTTAATATGTGTGTAATATATGACTGTTCTCAGATTTTTTTTATTCATAGATTTCTAGATGTGTATTAAAATGTGTTTTATTTTTTCCTAAATGCTATATTTCCGTTGTTTAGCTGGAATGGAATGCTTGTATACAGTGTATTTGACTGTATGCGGTAGTGTCACCTAGCTTAAGATCAATTACCTAACTGTGAGTCTCTCTGGATAAATAACTAAAATATTACATGTCAATGATTTACATGCAGATGTTGTATGACTGTATTGATTTGTTTTATATTGATGTCACAAATGTATCACTTGTACAGTCCGTGTTATTTGTTACTTTGGACTGTGTAAAACCCCTAGCAGTTCTACTTATTTCTCTGAGAGGGAGGCAGATATACACTGAGTGTACAAAACATCAAGGACACCTTCGTAATATTGAGTTGCACCCCCCCTCCCCCTTTTGCCCTCAGAACAGCCTCAATTCGTTGGGGAATGGACTCTACAAGGTGTCAAAAGCGTTCCACAGGGATGCTGGCCCTGGTTGACTCCATTGCTTCCCAAAGTTGTGTCAAGTTGGCTGGATGCCCCTTGGGTGGTGGAGCATTGTTGATATACACGGGAAACTGTTGAGCGTGAAAAACGCAGCAGCTTTGCAGTTCTTGACACATACCGGTGCACCTGGCACCTACTACCATACTCTGTTCAAAGGCACTTAAATCTTGTGTCTTGCCCATTCACCCTCTGAATGGCACCCATACACAATCAATGTCTCAATTGTTTCAAGGCTTAAAAATACTTCTTTAACCTGTCTCCTCCCCTTCATCTACACTGATTGAAGTGGATTTAACAAGAGACATCAATAAGGGATCATAGCTTTCACTTGGGTTCACCTGGTCAGTCTGTCATGGAAAGAGCAGGTGTCCTTAATGTTTTTTACACTCAGTGTTTTGCAAAAAAACATGATTATTTGTCTCTCTAAAATGAAACCATCAAGCGATAGATTTAAAAAAAAATACATGTCTGTCATTGAACAACCCCATGCCATGATTAGATAGTGAAAAAAAACACACCAACCTCTGTCATACGTTCTTTAAACAATAAAAGCAAATGTACCAACATTTTTGAAAATGGATGTTTAGCGTTTTTGAAAGAAGCTCCTCAATTGTCAAAGAATGGTACGCTGGCAGTGCAGTGACACATTCTACTGTCTCAATTGGTGGTCTTACACCATAAGAATGTTTAATCTGTTATATAACGTTCCTTTCTCCACTCGAATTATATGAGCCATGATAAGCACATCATATTTTCTGACTAAGATCCAAATCCCGGTAATATGTTTAAAGCACACAATGTAGCTTCAAATGAAGTCCCTGATTGCTCTACGGTTGATTAAGAAAACAAATAAGCTGAGGAGCATAGTTGTTCTAATGGCCAGGCAGTTCTGGCCACAAATTGACATTTGTTGTAGTAGATATTATACCTGTGTGTTATACACCCTACCAAGAGTTTGGTCAGAAAATATGTCGTAGAGTATAATAACAAAAGCATGCATGTCTGTGAGGAAGGGGCATACGTCACAATCAGCTCTGACACAGTCTGTCTTCACTGAACAAGAACAGTTGAATGAAGACAAACACCAGTCAGGGAGAACACTGACAAGCAACCATCCCAAACAGCGAAGGAAGGAGAGAAGAGCTGGACAGCACCACAAACACAATTAAAGCTGGATTTAAACCAAGTCCCATGCAAACAAAATCGACTAGACCCCCAAGGCTGTTCAATAAAAATGAACCAATAAATAAATACAATAGTCTAAAAGCAAGAAATCCTTTTCCATTTGAAATGAACTGCTTCAGATTTCTGCTTTTACTGGCAGCATGAGAGGCAAACCTAAAGAAAAGCGTAAAGTGGTAGTAACCCCTTGGCCCCGAAACCTTGTCCCTTAACCTGGCTCTCACCTGGGATGACCGATATCGTTTTCAGTGCTCGGAGAACCCTGAACGTTCTCAGTGCTGACACGTTGCCCAGGTCCACAAACGATGTGACATATCTGTAATAAAAGGGAAGTCGCACACAGACGCCATGACAGGACAACAAAGAGCAGTCGGAGGAAACATCACACAAGGAAGGGGCTGGCTGACAGCTGGCAGCAGGCACTTCTTACCTGGGATAACTGAAATAGTTTTCAAAGCTCTCAGTACTCTGAAAGTGCGAAGAGCTGAAACATTGCCTAGTTTTACAAACTCTGTTACATACCTGCAGGAAAATTCACAATTACAATAGAGCTTGTGTAGTTCAAATACATTCATGTCACGTGGCAACGTCCCTAAACCCCTCAAACACCATTACATGGTTGGATAGACAATAGGTGTGAGGAGTCTGAGGAAGGACACTAGCCAAGCTAAGGTTAGACTGAGAAGTGCCTCGATATTCCTCATGTCTGCATGGTATTTGTACTTACAAAGACGTGCAACCATTCCAACACAGTATTGTAAAACAACTGTTGTCTTGTGTATGCTCCAACAATTAATACACTAGCAACACAAAGAATAAACTAAGGGGACTTGTTGCCCCTCAACAACAAACAGAATCAATGTACTAAACTACATGGACTGTTACCCAATACTTGTAACTCCTCTGCCTCAAGCAGCAAAAAACAAATGGTAGTGAAGTCAGGTAGCTGTTCGTAGAAATAGGCAAAATGACTTGTAGTGTAGAAGTGGGTTTGTCGTGAGAACTTTACAGACTGAACATTAGTGCATAGTGTTGCCACTAGTCACATCATACAGCTAGGCACGCAGGATACAGTCTCCTGTTTCAGCTCATAACAGGAAAGCGTGTGAATACTTACGCCATGACAATGACACAGAAATCCAACCAGTTCCATGGATCTCGTAGAAAGGTGAACTTCCCGACACAGAAGCCCCTTGCCAATATTTTTATAAGAGACTCAAATGTATAAATTCCAGTGAATGTGTACCTGTTGGAAACAAAGGGGACTGGTTAGTCGACATAGATCATTGTGGATGTGTATTGTGGATGCATGTCGATTTTTGGCGTAAGAGGATGACTTACTCTATATTCTTTGCCCAGTCCGGGGGCTGACTCAGGGTCATAAACGCACAGTTGGTAAGGATGGTGAACATGATTACCATGCTGAACAATGTGGAGGCAGTTGTCAAGGAAACTGAACTGTCCAGACGGGTTAATTCAATGTTGCTTACACATGACATACGATACAACGCCTGACATCGGGCATAGAACGTATCAGGTGACCACATATCTTCAGTACACAAATGACTATATTGCACTAATTACTAGGATAAAGACATGGGATATAGGATATAGATTTAATTTGACCTATAAAAAAAACTGAATTAAAAAAAAAAATGTAAATGAAAGGATATGAGTGAACCAAAACCTTAATTGATATTCTTCTAAGAGGGTTGAAGGGGCTTAAGACATACAAGGCAGGAGTGGCGTTGAAGCGGAAGATGGCCTTCCCTCGGTTCAATACTATAAAGGTCTGTGTGTATGAGAGAGAGAGAGAGAGAGAGAGAGAGAGAGAGAGAGAGAGAGAGAGAGAGAGAGACCCATGAGACTGTTAACACATATTCCTGGTCAGTTAGGAGTGATGGAAATGAACTATTCACTAAACAAAAATATGTGAATTGTACATTTTTCTCTTTGAGAAGTGATACTCTGTGGTAGGAAGCACAGTGATACTCTGTGGTAGGCCTGGGCGATATGTATATATATATATATATATATATCGATATATAAACGTCTATCGTTTCATATTATGCTCTATCGTTTATTTAATTGGGTCGCAAATAACACTCTTTACAGCAATATTTTCCGTCAATTGGACACGCTTTGCATTCTTCCAAACGTGCCTTGTGGAAGGAAATTTGCAACACAAACAAACATGGAGGAGAGTGAACGCGACACAGAGCACGGAGACTGTACCTAAAAGAGGGGTTATGTCGGTCGCATGGACGTGGTTTGGGTATGAAAAGTCTGACACAGACCAGAAAACCGCCCTCTGCAAAATATACCAGAAAACAGCCCTCTGCAAAATATACCAGAAAACTGCCCTCTGCAAAATATACCAGAAAACAGCCTCTGCAAAATATACCAGAAAACAGCCCTCTGCAAAATATACCAGAAAACTGCCCTCTGCAAAATATACCAGAAAACAGCCTCTGCAAAATATACCAGAAAACAGCCTCTGCAAAATATACCAGAAAACCGCCCTCTGCAAAATATACCAGAAAACCGCCCTCTGCAAAATATACCAGAAAAAAAAGCCCTCTGCAAAATATACCAGAAAACAGCCTCTGCAAAATATACCAAAAAACCACCCTCTGTAAAATATACCAGAAAACAGCCCTCTGCAAAATATACCAGAAAACAGCCCTCTGCAAAATATACCAGAAAAAAAAGCCCTCTGCAAAATATGCCGCAGGCCGGTCCCGAAAACAGGCTCAAACACCACTAACCTCTTTTACCACCTACGCAAGAATCATGTGAAACAGTATGGAGAGTGTCTACGGATGAGACCCCAAAAAGTAGTCGAGTGCTCAAAACAAACCCCCGTCTCAGACGTTGCAATAGGCTTTGCCCGCGGCACACCATATGGCAAAGAACCACGAAGATGGAAGGAGAGAACAGCTGCCATTACAACTTACATCTGCAAAGACATGGCCCCAATTTACACGGTTGGGAAACGGGGGTTTTGTGAGTTGGTGCCAACACTCGACCCAAGGTACCAAATGCAAATACCTTTTATTTTTTTTGAGTATAATTTAAAAGGTAATAATAAATAGGCCTGTACATGTGGTCATTTTATATAAACTATTTATTCATTGAATTTACAGAAAATGTGTATATCATGATATGTATCGTTATCGGGATATGAAATTACCTATATCGGGATATGATATTTTGGCCATATTGCCCAGCCCTACTCTGTGGTGTGGTAAAATGTCTTCCCTGAAAGTGTCAGATGGTATCCCTATCGATCCTTGCTTTCCTGTCACCTTGAATACAAAGGCTCTGGTTGGATGACAGCGTGCTCCATCACCTGACCTACACAATAACAACTGAACCTGGATCTGAAAACAGAGAAAGCCTGTGCTACGACAACTCTGGGTGTCACAGCATCACAGTGCCCGACCCAGAGATCTCTCACAGCACGGTACACTGTACACATGACTGGATAGACAGGAGTATGCATCAACATAAACCCTCTGCTCAAAATATTATGCAGATCCAAAGTTGAGGGCTACTGTATCCAAAAAACATAAGCTACTACATCCGTTATGCAACGTTACAGACAACTGTGTGTCTATGCTTTCCAAGACTGCCATAACCCTTCACAACTCCTTCAAACACCCCCTTCCTTGGTTTCAAAGCCCAGCTCTTTGTGAAGACCAATCCAACTCACTTTCTGGTTGCTGTAGAAGGTGTCCAGGTCCTCCAGTGGTGTGGACACCAATCCTTTGGGAATGTCCCCGTATATGAGTGGCAGTGATTTGCCTGCCTCCAGGTCACTGCTGGGCTTGGGTCCGTTGTCGCCATCGTCATTGGGCTTCCCCTTGGGTTTCTTGGCGTTCTCCTCAGCGATCCGCCTCTCGATGGCATCAAGGGACTCACGACAAAACAGCCGGAAGCTGTCTGGTCCTGGAGGTACAAGCAGCTGTGCCATATTTTCATCCTGCACATTCAGAGTGACCGGCTAGCCTCCTTCAATAGAAAGGACTGGAGAAACAAGAGGGAGAAGCTCCAGTTAGAGGCAAGTGTAGTGACTCTGTATCAACTCTGAGGCATGGATATCCAAAAAATGACATAAAACCTCCGAAACATTTCTACTGAAGGAAACGTGCAACCTGTATGAGTGCAGAACACAGGGACTTGGACAATATTCTTCCGATATAATCTTACACTCACAATCATCCAGTGACAAAGGGAAACAGAAATGCTTTCCATACCGCATCTCTTTGGCAGTATAACAATCAATATGAGGTACTTTACAGTCTATTCTTCACACCTATTACTTTACTTAAAAAAAAAAACAAGCCCATGAGTGGAGGGAGATCTGCCTGTGGATCCCCCAGAGGACAAATAGCAATCCATTATCAGCCTAGGGAGACCTGACTTCACTCTTTAATCCACAGCAACTACCTGGCAATAATGAAACCAGACTTGCCATACAATACAGGCTTCTAGTTTAACCCATTAGTCTCTGCTCCAGAGCCAATCCTACCGACAACAGCTAGAAGGCATGGTTTCGTTCCGAGCCCAGAGTTTCCACCTTAAAATGAGTAAAGAAATTACAGAGGGAGAGGCAGATGTTCCAAATAGGCTCAGAGAGTAGTAAGATGATGCACAGGGACACTGCAAGGGCAATATCGAGCATCCCTTTTACTACAGCTCCCCTCTGCATCTGTCCCGCTGTGGAGAGGCCTCAGCTTTATCTTCTATGTCATAGGCTTTATAGTGCAATAGTGTCATAAAATAAGTCCATTGCTTGTCTTGACAGATCCAAGAACTCAATCACTAACACATTGGTCAATGCTAGACTGGATTGAATATAAATCACATCAATATGTCAACATAGTAAAACCCCATTGAGGAATTTAGTGAAACGGATGTAGTCGTTGTAACCTCTGTTTGAGGTATATTTGTGCTCTGCTATGGCATTAGGTTATATCACCCCATATTTAGGTGGTGGGTTGTGAATATGAATGATTTGTTACATATAACAGAAAAGCAAATCCTGCCTAAGGCAGCATATACACTATAATATAAATACCTTAATAGCACATCTGTGGTTGACTAGTTTGACTTTTCAGCCAGCTACACACAAATGCTAATTCAAATGAACCTGAATTTGGAACGTTCTCATAAGTGCGTGTCATCAGCATTAGTACTCTATACTACTCACACATCTTCTATTCCCTTTAATGGCTAGAAGCCACATCTAATTTCCCTTCATTAAATGGAAGAAGTCATTAGGAAATCGCTTAGTCTATCTATACAGAATTTGCCAGTTGTAGCTGTGTATCAAATACAGCTACAGTAGCTTATCTAGAATTCCTCCTTAATGCATCTGACATGTTGACTCCGAAGACAAAAGGCAACCTTTATAGTTGCCTTTACAGGTATGAGTGCATGCACGGAAGGAGCAGAGCACATACACAAGTAGAAGCAGTCATGAAAAGAGTACAATGAAGAGCTGACATTCTGCATTCTGAATAATAGAACCAATTATTCAGAATGAAATATTTTATATTGTTGGCTATAAACATATAAATGTCACGTTAAAGCACGGATGAATGACTAATCTATGTAGTATAGCCAATATGTTCTATTAGTTTAAAGTCTTTTTATGTTAAGTGTCTTTAAACCTTTTAGAGTTTACCCACTGGGCACAGACATCAGTTGAACATCTAGTTTTGATTTGTCTTTGATTGAGTTGTCAATTAACATGACTTCAACGTAAAGATCAACACACATCTTAACCATGTAATTGGTTTTAGGTTCAAAGTTGGGTGGAGAAAAAAAAGGCAAACATTCCTGAAATCTTTTTTTACGTTGATGACTTTTTTACAAATCCAATCAGTTTTCCACATTGATTCAATGTCATCACATTGAATGTTTTGGTTGAAATGATGTGGAAACAACGTTGATTCAACTCGTTTTTGGCCCAGTGGGCACCTTGCTCGACAAACAAAATCCCCCAAAATTGATTTAAAGATGAATGTAAATGTCTGTATGAATCATTTGATCTTTTATACGTGCACCACTTCCCAAAAGGTATATAGGTGAGAATGCGCCATGATGTAAAAAAAAAAACTTCCTGGCTTCAATAGTATCTGGGAGCAATCCCCACTTTCCAAAGTAATCGCTGAGGTGCCAGGTTGGAGTCATGCTATAATCCTGGTACTAACCTTTCTCTAGGCTCAGGGAGGTAGGCCTCTCCATTGGACCTACTACAAGCTGTTTAGCCTTCCATTTATGTTTACATTGCTTCTACCAGAGAATAAAGGTAAACGTTTAGTCACAATCCAACTGCAAGACAACAACAAAAAAACGGGCACAATCATTCATACTGTACGCTACGGTATCTCCATATAACACGACAACTCATTCAACACAATATAACATAAGGTCATTATGCCTATAACCTTGGTACATCAAACTCAATGTGCATTAAGATAATAAACAGATAATAGACTCGATACAAGATGTCAACTAGAAGGGATTCAGTCAAACGTATCTTACAGTCAGATGTGACCGCAGGTGTGTGGCCAAACTGTATCCAGCGAAAACATGGTGACTGTTGGCAGCGGTTGAAGAATTTCTGTTGGGTAGGCTATGTCCTGGGTTAACTCCTCGAATCTATGTTTATTGACATACTGTAAATACTGACTAGTGATTAGACTTAATATGTGAGCCAAATTAAATACTGAAGCGACTGGCCACCAAACATAGGCAGCATAAACAGATGGCCGCCCTCATTCGAGTTCCCAAGAACGATAAGGCTTCATGCCACAATGTCTACCGCTCTGTAGCACTCACATCTGTAATCATGAAGTGTTTTGGGAGGCTGGTTATGGCACACATCAACTCCATCATCCCAGACACCACTCCAATTTGCATAACGTCCCAACAGATCCATAAACGACACAATCTCAATTACACTCAACACTGCCCTCACCCACCTAGGTAAGAGGATTACCTTTGTGAGAATGCTGTTTATTGACTACAGCTCAGCGTTCAACATCATTGTCCCCTCCAAGCACATCACCTAGCTTAGGACTCTGGGACTGAACACAGCCCTCTGCAACTGGATCCTGGACTTCCTGACGGGCTGATCCCAGGTGGTGAGGGTAGGCAACATCACCTCCGCTATGCTGACCCTCAACACGGGGGCCCCACAGAGGTGTGTACTTTGTCCTCTCCTGTACTCCCTGTTCACCCATGACTACGTGGCCACGCACGACTCCAACACCATCCTCAAGTAGGGCTCCCGAGTGGCGCAGATGTCTAATGTACTGCATCTCAGTGCTAGAGGCATGACTACAAACCCTGGTTTGATTCCAGGCTGTATCACAACCGGCCGTGATTAGGTGTCCCATAGGGCAGAACACAAATGACCCAGCATCTTCCAGGTTAGGGTTTGGTTGGGGCAGGCTATCATTGTAAATAATAAGTTGTTCTTAACTGACTTGCCTAGTTAAATAAAGGTTAACTAAAAAAGGTTAAAAGTTTGCTGACAACGCGACGGTGATAGGCCTGATCACCGGTGATGATGAGACAGCCTACAGGGAGGAGGTCAGTGACCTGGCAATGTGGTGCCAGGACAAGAACTTCTCCCACAACGTCAGTAAGACAAAGGAGCTGGTCATGGTCTACAGGATAGCACCTCCCTAGATCGCATGGCACTACAGAGGGTGATGCAGACAGCCCAGGACATCAGGGGCCGAGCTCCCTGCTATCAGCTAATGGGGATTCTAATAAAATACCAAATATCAAAATCCAGCACCTCCAAATCAGGCAGTGTGAAAGGAAGGCCCGGAAAGTCAATAAAGACTCCAGCCACCCAACCCATAGACTCCGCTTCCGTATGGCAAGCGGTACCGGTGCATCAAGGAGTTGTACCTGTGGATGTTTTTCAAGGCCTACCTTCAAACTCAGTGCCTCTTTGCTTGACATCATGGGAAAATCAAAAGAAATCTGCCAAGACCCCAGAAAAAAATTGTAGACCTCCACAAGTCTGTTTCATCCTTGGGAGCAATTTCCAAACACCTGAAGGTACCACATTTATCTGTACAAACAATATTATGCAAGTATAAACACCACGGGACCACGCAACTGTCATACCGCTCAGAAAGGAGACGCATTCGGTCTCCTACAGATTAAAGTACTTTGGTGCGAAAAGTGCAAATCAATCACAGAACAACAGCAAAGCACCTTGTGAAGATGCTGGAGGAAACAGGTACAAAAGTATCTATATCCACAGTAAAACGAGTCCTATAACGACATAACCTGAAAGGTCGCTCCGAAACCGCCATAAAAATGCCAGACTACGGTTTGCAATTGCACATGGGGACAAAGGTCGTACTTTTTGGAGAAATGCCCTCTGGTCTGATGAAATAAAAATAGAACTGTTTGCCCATAATGACTAATGTTATTTTTTGTGGAAAAAGGTGAGGCTTGCAAGCTGAAGAACACCATTCCAACCGTGAAGCATGGGGGTGGCAGCATCATGTTGTGGGGGTGTTTTGCTGCAGGAGGGACTGGTGCACTTCACAAAATAGATGGCATCATGAGGAGGTAAAATTATGTGGATATATTGAAGCAACATCTCAAGACATCAGTTAAAGCTTGGTGGCAAATGGGTCTTCCAAATGGACAATGACCCCAAGCATATTTCCAAAGTTGTGGCAAAATGGCTTAAGGACAAAAAAGTCAAGGTATTGGAGTGGCCATCACAAAGCCCTGACTTCAATCACATAGAAGATTTGTGGGAAGATCTGAAAAAGCATGTGCGAGCAAGGTGGCCGACAAACCTGACTCAGTTACACCAGCTCTGTCAGGAGGAATGAGCCAAAATTCACCCAACTTATTTGTGGGAAGTTTGAGGAAGGCTATCCAAAATGTTTGACTCAAGTTAAAAAATTTAAAGGCAATGCTACCAAATACTAATTGAGTGAATGTAAACTTCTGACCCACTGGGAATGTGATGAAAGAAATAAAAGCTGAAATAAATAATTATCTCTACTATTATTCTGACATTTCAGGTTCTTAAAATAAAGTGGTGATCCTAATTGACCTAAGAAAGGGAATGTTTACTAGGATTAAATGTCAGGAATTGTGAAAAACTGAGTTTAAATGTATTTGGTTAAGGTATATGTAAACTTCTGACTTCAGCTGTACATATCTACCTCTATCACTCCACTATCCCTGCCCATTGTAAATATGCTACTGGAACTGACTGACCCTGTATCTAGTATGCTTACTTACTTTCTCGTGTTCTTATTTCTTGTGTGTTTTTGTTCTACCTTATGTTATTTGTAATATTACATTGCTATTGATTACTGCATTGTTGGGTTTAGAGCTGTCAAGAAAGGCATTTCACTGGACTTGTGCATGTGACATTAAAACTTAGAACTTGAAACCAGTGTTTCATATAGGCCTCTAGTATCTATTGCACACAACTATGAGCTGCTAACGTGCTTCAGATATTTTTCTTCATCTGCAAGCTGTTGCCTTGACATCAAGACCACGAGGAGGCCAGCAAAAATGGCAACTCATTTGTCTCCTTTATCGTTCACTGACCTCAAATGACACCCCTTTTGTTTTCTCTATCTTTCACCATGCATATTAGCCCTGTCCTGTTCATCAACAAAAACTGAGGAGGGGCCTTGACCTCAGTGACCTACACCCCCAGCCTTCCCCTCCATGTTTCATTAATTCAATCAGGTTATCCTCTTTCACATGGAGTTGACAGAAACCCCATGGTAAGCTACTGGTCTCAGTGTGCTTTTTTAGCCTAAGTGCGGGTCTGTTTTTTCTCTCTTGTCAACACATTATGAAATTGTCATGGACAATTGTCATTGCTGATAAGGAGTTAGCAAGAGAGGGGCACTCAGGCTAAAGTGTTTTAGTCTTCTTACTTGAAAAATGTACTGTGAACTCAGGAACAATGAAAAGACTCCAGGGAGGGAAGTAGCCCAAGGCTATAGACATGATATAGCATAGATTATTTCAAACATAATTCCCATGCATTATGACGTTTTAGTAGCTTGTTGTGTAGGCAAAAACATTTAGGCATTTCATAGCATCTGCACATTTCCTACTGTAGCCGACCATAAACCACATTGAAAGTCCAATTTGAGTTGCTCAGTCTGTTATCAAAATATACAATCCCAAATCAGTCTAACAGAGCAACTAAGGCTACTTGCTCGACCTCTCTTTCGTGGACGGGTGCTGTTGATTGACGGATTCTACCGGGTAGTCCTACTTTTCGCGCATGTGCTGCTGTCCAATGGTGCTCAAAGGTTAACCGCACTAGACTAAACGCAGAAATGCCAGTGGGTCTATCAGAAATGCGTGATATCCTCCCTCCAGAGTGTCTACTCGTGTGAATGGCACCGATCTATCCTCCATTATTTCACAAGAGATATGCCCAAGAGGGAGAAATCTAACGTTTATGGCATTACTCCCATAAGAGTGTACAAAATTATGCAGTCTAACTAACTATTCAAATCATACTCGCCTTAGGGGTATATCACTTAGCCAACTGTAAATCATGTTCAATTTCATGACAAAATATGCATGTTGACCTGGGTTACTCATGCAGGCAAATGTATGATATGATTTAGGAAAGTTGAGATAGGACTTAAATTAATAAAAGCGCTAGGAATTGCTGTTTTGCCGACTACCCCAACGAAATGGTACAAAAGCAACGTTCTATATCAGCTCCAAACAGAAAGCAACACTAAGTGATTGAGGTAAAATAGCTTACATATGTGTTAACTTAACCAATCAAACGGATGAGTATTGAGAATGTATGACCAATATCGTATTTATACCGGCAGCCAATAAATGACACATTTATGACATCTGCTTGACTATTGCCACAACCTTGACACATCTAGCTGACTGACTTCTGTGTGTTTATGCATTTCTGGGTCTCGTCCATAAGAAGGTCCACCCTGAGAGGCGCGCTGAGGGAAAGTATATAGAGATATGTCCACACAACAGAAAAGGAGCAAGGTGTACGGATACATTCGAAAATGAATGACTTGATTAGGCTAATATGTTGGATATGAATATGAACATGGCCTCATGCGATGATACAGGAGGGCATCAAACAAGTTACCTTATCAATGGTAGATATGACGTACAACTGCTGTCGCCATATTGGAGGCTTCAATTATTTCCATGGAGAAGGCGCTCTCATAGCAAAATCTCCGCCCTGCCCAGCGAGTCTGGTAGAACCAACACCCTCAAGCCACCCTTCCCATTCACATACACGACAGTAGGCTATAGCCAAGCGCCCACAACCACTGCTTGCATCACGCCTCGATTTTTATGAAGAAAAAAAATGGGCTAAGTTGTAGAATGATTAGAGAAGTGTGACACATTTAGCGCGTCGGCGACACTATAAATAATGTAGACCTACCTATACATTGTGATGACTTTAAACAGACTGATTACGATTTATAGCCTATAAATATATGTATATGGAAGAGTTATGACAGGCCTATGTCGCAGATAAATGCATACAAACATGTTTTGCTCGTGGGATAAAGTAAAATCGTTCTTTACTGGTATATATTCAATTCGCATAGTCTTTATATGGCAATAATCATATTACAGCCTATCTAGTCCCAGGTGATGAAGTGTTGGCTACAGTAGGCTATTTGTCCGTCTGTTCCAACGTCGCTAGCCTTATTGCCACTCTGTTGACATTAATCTAACAGGTTGGAATACCTGGAAGTGGCACCCAATTATAAACACTATTGATGGGTCAGCTGAAACAATACTGCAGCAGCAGACGGGACACTATTATGATCACAGTGATCAATAACATTCGATTCATATATCCGCTCTAACAAGGTTAAACTAGGCTACAGTAGGGCGCATTATATTTTGTGTTGAACTATATTCTCTATGGGAGATTGGACATGCCGAATGAACAATGTTTTCAGAGGTTAGAGGGGTTGGGTTAAATGCGGAAAGACACATTTCAGCTGAATACATTCAGTAGGACAACTGACTAGGTATCCCCTTTCCCTTTCCCCTTATATCTCATGCCTGATCCAGGGTTTGATCCATTGACATTATAAGACTAAGGTTTGATCACACAAATCTGTAATAACTAGCAGGATCATAGTATTATCTGCTAAAGAGCTTATTTCACCCAACAAGAATTACCTTTAAAACCTACGCCACAGTTGTTTTTTAAGATTAATAAATTACAGATCTGTAAAATCTGGTAATCCCCTGTCAAAATGACAAGATGCCCATAGTACGGATTAGCCTAAACTACATTATCTGAGTATATAATAAGGCCTATCATAATTATTTGAATAGGTCAGCTATAGGTTACACATCATGGAATATTATGTTACCAATAACGGATCATTATTGTATCAGGGCCCTCCAGGCATCTTCTTTACCCACATTTTTCCATCAGCCTTGCAATGCTTCACTTTTGAAAAACAGAGACAGCCCCCACTCCGTTTTCACCTGAGACATTAAAGATGGTAGAAATACATCTTTTTGAGAGATTTATTTAAATTACGCAATCATTTCCCACCTTTGGGAAGCCCTAGGGCATCCTTTCCCATCCCCTATACTTACCATTCGTTTTTCATCCAAGGCAGGTAAAGACAATAATCGCTAGGCACGCCTTGATGTTGCTTTCTCCCGAGTAAGGTGATTGAATGACACATGTGTATACTTGACTAAGTCAAATGTGTTTTCTTCTTTCGATTTAGTATTTCCCAGAGAAGGACAAAAAAATCACAGGAGAGCGTGATTAACTTGTTGCCACAGTCGTCTTGTTCAGAGCATTCTGTTGCGCTTCCGGTTGTTACCGGGTACTAATGACGGCAGAGAGTCGGGGTTGTGTGCGTGATCAAAAATAATGTCTGTCTGTGGTCGTGGATATCGGGAAGAGATAATGGACAGCCTACAGTTTAGTATCACTGAAATTGTGATTATTTGTAGGCATACCTACTGTAACACATTGAAGAACATTCTAAAAGTGTTAGTCATCTCTGGATGTTGGTGTAGTATGGGGGTAGTTTCTGATACACACAGTGCGTGACTGTGGTAATACGATGTCAGAGTGTGTTTTTCTCATTATGAAAATGCTGAAGGCTTCACAACCCATACACATTGTCACTACAATGTGTGCATCAATTAAAAAAAACACATTGTGGCACTAGAGACAGTTTCATATCATATTAGTATAAAATACCAGCTTTCTGTGTGATTTCTTAGTATTTTGAAACATTTTTATTAGAGGAAATCTGTGACAAATAAGAAGGCAGAGAAATGCACTTATTAACAAGTGTGAATATTGCCCTCTGTCTTTCTAGCCCAAAAATACCCCCAGACTATATGCTTTCAAGTGTTCTGATGGCACCTGGTGGCTGCAGGTAGCATTGTTCAGGGATCTAAACCACTGCACTGCTCTTTGCACGTATCATTCATGTGCTGAAATACAGCACCCATCAATTCTGTGTTTCCAGAAAAAAAAAACTTTATTTTATTGAACGTCTTTGTAGTTTTCCACTCAACATGAGAGGATCTCTTTAGTCTGATCCTGACTAGAGGTGTGTGAATGAAGGGAGTACATATAGATTGGTGTTACAATGGGGGAAAATGTATTGTTTAAACTCTAATTTGGGTCAATTCCAATGACACTACTTTTGAATGAACTTAATTTAGATGAATCTCTACAGGTTTTGTTTTCTGGGTAAATTCATTGTGTTGCCAAATGGGCCCACGCTGATGTATGACTAACAAACCGCTGTGGGACATTTACAGACTTCCCTATTAAATGTTTTTCCCTGGAGCCTTTTTTTTCATTTCGGCACATTGCTGGGTACATGTTGCTATAGCACGGTTGGCCAGTGTGTGAGTTTCCACCCTAACCCACTTCTCTGAATCATCATTAACTACACTGATGGGTTCAGTAATTTCTAGAACATCAGTGCTCAAAGACAGGGATCCTAATGGATGGTGCCCTAGTGAGCCAGCGTTTGTCTGAGTGCCAGATAGCCAGACAATGGGTGCGTTCCCCTGCCTAGACATTGCTGACGAATACCCAGATTTTACAATGCCTGGACAAGTATTTTACTTATCAGCTAACCGCATCATATGTTACAGCAATCTGTCAGTTGGTGACACAGTCGATGATGTGGCACGCAATCATTGGTTGATGCATGCAACATCTGAGCAGGGGGATGTGATCAATGTGGCCCGGACTGAGCGTTACTCTGGACCCTGATCTCTCTTTTGAAGAACATATCAAGACCATTTCAATGACAGCTTTTTCCCATCTACGTAACATTGCAAAAATCAGAAACTTTCTGTCCAAAATTGATGCAGAAAAATTAATCCATGCTTTTGTCACTTCTAGGTTAGACTACTGCAATGCTCTACTTTCCGGCTACCCGGATAAAGCACTAAATAAACTTCAGTTAGTGCTAAATACGGCTGCTAGAATCCTGACTAGAAGCAAAAAATTTGATCATATTACTCCAGTGCTAGCCTCCCTACACTGGCTTCCTGTCAAAGCAAGGGCTGATTTTACTGCTAACCTACAAAGCATTACATGGGCTTGCTCCTACCTATCTCTCTGATTTGGTCCTGCCGTACATACCTACACGTACGCTACGGTCACAAGACGCAGGCCTCCTAATTGTCCCTAGAATTTCTAAGCAAACAGCTGGAGGCAGGGCTTTCTCCTATAGAGCTCCATTTTTATGAAACGGTCTGCCTACCCATGTCAGAGAAGCAAACTCGGTCTCAACCTTTAAGTCTTTACTGAAGACTCATCTCTTCAGTGGGTCATATGATTGAGTGTAGTCTGGCCCAGGAGTGGGAAGGTGAACGGAAAGGCTCTGGAGCAACAAACCGCCCTTGCTGTCTCTGCCTGGCCGGTTCCCCTCTTTCCACTGGGATTCTCTGCCTCCAACCCTATTACAGGGGTTGAGTCACTGGCTTACTGGGGCTCTCTCATACCGTCCCTGGGAGGGGTGCGTCACCTGAGTGGGTTGGCACCCCCCCCTTGGGTTGTGCCGTGGCGGAGATCTTTGTGGGCTATACTCAGCCTTGTCTCAGGATGGTAAGTTGGTGGTTGAAGATATCCCTCTAGTGGTGTGGGGGCTGTGCTTTGGCAAAGTGGGTGGGGTTATATCCTTCCTGTTTGGCCCTGTCCGGGGGTGTCATCGGATGGGGCCACAGTGTCTCCTGACCCCTCCTGTCTCAGCCTCCAGTATTTATGCTGCAGTAGTTTGTGTCGGGAGGCTAGGGTCAGTTTGTTATATCTGGAGTACTTCTCCTGTCCTATTCGGTGTCCTGTGTGAATTTAAGTGTGCTCTCTCTAATTCTCTCTTTCTTTCTCTCTCTCGGAGGACCTGAGCTCTAGGACCATGCCTCAGGACTACCTGACATGATGACTCCTGGCTGTCCCCAGTCCACCTGGCCGTGCTGCTGCTCCAGTTTCAACTGTTCTGCCTTATTATTATTGGACCATGCTGGTCATTTATGAACATTTGAACATCTTGGCCATGTTCTGTTATAATCTCCACCTGGCACAGCCAGAAGAGGACTGGCCACCCCACATAGCCTGGTTCCTCTCTAGGTTTCTTCCTAGGTTTTGGCCTTTCTAGGGAGTTTTTCCTAGCCACCGTGCTTCTACACCTGCATTGCTTGCTGTTTGGGGTTTTAGGCTGGGTTTCTGTACAGCACTTTGAGATATCAGCTGATGTACGAAGGGCTATATAAATCAATTTGATTTGATTTGATTTGAATACAACCCTGGGCAGCACAGCATTCATCATGGGAAAGCAAGTGTGTGATGGGACATTTTGAAACGTGCAGTGAGGTGTGTTTTTTTAACTGCTTTAAATGTTCCAAATCATTTAACTGATTCACACTCTTAAAAATAAAGGCACAAGTTGGCACCAAAAAGGGTTCTTGAGAGCGATGCCATAGGGAACCATTTTTGGGTCGCCAAAGAATCATGAATGGGATGTTCCTTTAAAGAACCCTACCAACATTTTAAAAAACACAATATGAATATCAAGAGCTCCAAATAACCATTATTGGTTACACAAGGATCCAGCATAAAAAGTTCTACAAATATCCATTATTGGTTAAACCTTTTGTAGCAAAGCATTGATGGTTCTTTGTGGATCTCTAAAAGTTATTGTATAGAACCTAAATCAAAAGTTTCTTTAAGATATGGTGGTTCTTCAGCAATTTTGTTAAAATACATTGATCCTTTCAAATGTGTTGAAATAATAATCAATAATGACTAAACAAATGTCAAATGTACCAATAGTTTATTATACAACCAAGAAGTACAAAACAAAGTAGAATCTACAATTTCAAACAAAGTACCATTTCATTTGAAACTCAAAGTACAATTTCCAACGAATTGCCATTCATTTTCATTTCAAACTCAAAGTACAATTTCCAACAAAGTACCATTTCCATTCATTTCAAAGTACAATTTAAAACAATGTAATTGTTCAATGATAGAGGTACAGTATAATCTAAGAACATGAGCCCATCCAGTATGTGACAGGATATGGTAGTAAATTGGAAAGGGCCATCACTTTCACATCGTTAAACCTTTGTAATTTAAGAACATGATCTTCCAATCCATTATCGTTACATTTCTCTTGTCAGACATTCTGTTGACTTTATGTTCCTGACAGATTAGGATAAATCATTGGAGTCTACAATCATTTGACAGCAGACCACACACAGACACAACACAGAGAAAAACGAGTGAGTGAACCATGAGAATAAATGTCCCAAGGGACTGTACAGACATGTGTCCTTTTGAATACACCCATATAGGCTTATCGAGGTGCCTTTGCTGGGTGGGCAGAACGCGAAGTGAATTGAACGTTTTTCAATTAGAGAACCTAAGTGTAGAGCCCTGCACTAATGGCTCAAAAAAAAAGTAATGAGGGTTCCAAAATGTCGTGACGACAATTCTTATTTCACTTACCTCATGGACCACAAACAACTGTGCTGGATCGTCTTTGAGGAGAAATGGCAGCAGGAAAATGGTTCAGCTGACCGTCTGGCCTGAAAAACAGAATTAAACATCTTAATTCATCGCATCTCCGATATTATTATTGAACATGGTTTTAATTCTCTCTGCTCAAGCTTGAATGAGCATCCCCTTTTGCGCCACCTAGGTTGGCCACCACCAAACTACTGTATCATAGACACATCAGTGGACCCCTAGCAGCTGCCCACTTCAGGCAGAACTTCAAGAGTAATACTGTCACGAATCCCGCCGAAGGTGGTTCCTCTTCCTGTCCGGGCGGCGCTCGGCGGTCGTCGTCGCCGGCCTAATAGCTGCCACCGATCCCCTTTTCTGTTTCAGTTTGTTTTGTCTGACTAGTCTCACCTGTTTCTTGCTTGGGTTTTGATTTGCTAAAACACTAAAACCCATTGGCTGAACAAAGTTCTCAGTTGCCTGGACTCATTTAGCTAATTGTGCAGTCTGTTGTCAATACCTTAACATTTCACATGGTAAACACAATTTGCAGATCTCACTTAGAATTTTCAGCAAAACTCTAAACACATTCTCATTCTCAAAACACATTCTGCACTCTAATGCACATGTCATCCATACTGGTAAACACAGGTGGAAAAAAATAAAATACAAATTGAGAAGACATGTCATTGATTGAACACAACCACTCAAAATTGATTTAACCTGTTTCAAATGATGTGACACAACCAATATAAGCCAGTTCAGATGGGTAGGAGAAAGTCTGAGAATGGATAGAAGAAACAATGTGAGAGGACGAGTGCGTATGTGAAGTGGGTGACGAGGAGGGCAAGAAAGAGGGAGACAAAGAGTGGAAATATCTGATGAAATTTGAGCAACAGTCATAGACCATGTTCTTATCCATGGACTGACAATGAGGGTAGCAGGACCCAATTTGAGCCGATTTTCTGTGTCCACCATAGTAAGGACATTCAGAGAAGAGAACAGGTACAGTATACTACTGTATTTTTGTAATTGCAAATGTACTGTACTACACTATATGCAGCTGTTTCAATAGACATTTGTAAAGTCAATCACTGTATGTATTGCACTGGATGAATATGTTTTGTAACTGCACAACTACTTTTTGTAGAATTGCAAGGCTGCCACATGCATGTGGAAGGACAGCTATATTCACTCGGGAGCAAGAGGCCGTTATAGTTGGCATGGTCCTTCAAGATAATGCAATATGACTCCGAGAAATCCAGGAACGAGTGATACAAGACACACACTTCCAGGGAATCGACAGTGTGAGCATTTCCACAATTGACCGTGTCCTCCATCGTAACAGGATGCGAATGAAACAAGTATACAGAGTACCTCTTGAGCGCAACTCACCAAGGGTTAAAGAACTGCGAGCTCAGTATGTGCAAGTAAGTGTACATTCAGAAACATTTACTGTAATTCAGATTGTCTACAGTACTATGTGAATGACATTACTCATCAGTACATACAATGTATGTGAATCAGAAGCCTAATTGTACTCTACAGTATAGCACTGTCTCTGTACGACTTACAAAATCCTACATACAGTATATTGTATTTCTACACAGACAATATTTGACTTGGAATCCTTGGACAGACCCCATGAGTTCATCTTTGTCGATGAAGCAGGCTTCAATCTAACAAAGATGAGAAGGAGAGGCCGAAACATGATTGGACAGCGGGCCATTGTTGAAGTCCCTGGTCAATGAGATGGCAATGTCACAATCTGTGCTGCTATCAGCAACCATGGTGTTCTACATCACCATGTTATACTCGGGCCATATAACACCCAGCACCTTCTAAGATTTATTGCCAATCTAAGAGATATTTTATTTGAGCAGCAGGGTCAAGAGCTAAATGAGAATCCCATTCCCACCTATGTGATAGTGTGGGACAATGTCAGTTTCCACCGAGCTGCTCGGGTAAGGGAATGGTTTAACATCAATGGGCAGTTTATGAACTTGTACCTCCCTCCATACTCGCCTTTCCTGAATCCGATTGGAAGAGTTGTTCTCCTCTTGGAGATGGAAAGTGTATGATAGACAACCCTACACCAGAGTAAATCTGCTGCAAGCCATGGATTTAGCCTGTGGTGATATAGGTGAGGAATCATGTCAGGGCTGGATACGGCACACAAGAGGCTTCTTCCCCCGTTGCCTCAAGAGGGACAATATTGCTTGTAATGTCGACGAAGTGCTCTGGCCTGACCCAGCCCAAAGACCTGAAGAAGCACATTGATCACATGTTTACTCCCTTGATTTTTGTCCCTTTTAGCATTGTATACTGTAGTACAGTGCATTGTAGGCTGCATACTGTACAATGGACAAATTGTATGGCCCTGAACATTGTGCTTTCCATTTATTAACAGTACTGACTGCTCAATAGATTGACTGATTGCAGGTTCATATCAACAAAGAACAATAATTACAGTATCACAGAGACAAAGGACAAGTTTGTGAGATGCAGGGTACAGTACTGTAAAAATAGGGGTACAAGGAGGAGGAAGAACAAAAAACAAAATTGCAAAGAGCAAAGCAGAGTAGTAATTTCTGATCAATTGAGCTACTATGATAGAACATGTTTTCGTTCATCAAAAGACAATGACGGAAAAATATGAATTTTTTTTAGATTAAAAATGTACTTCTCCCTGAGAATTGTGTGTTTTCTATTTTTCAGTGTATTGTTTACTGACTGCTTGAGAGTGTATATCATTTTGATCACTTTGTTTATGATTTGAGAGTAGTGTTTAATTTTGAACACAGGTAAAACTGTTTTGAGGCGAATGTTTCATTTTGCGAGAGGAGTCAGAGGTTATGTAAATAGTGCTTGAAGATGAGGTTTTGATGAGGATGGGGAAATGGAGCAAGGTTTCAGAAATTGTGTTTTAGCAATTGAGAAAAACGAATATAAAACCACTTACCCACTTCTTCCACCTCTGATCAGGCAGCCATCTAGCAACTGGGCACATGACGTCTTTAGGGGACTCTTTGAGGCCTTCTCAACTATATTGACTGCCATTTTATGCAGATTGGTTATCAATAGCTTGCCCACATGCTTGTGCATGAGTGCTGTCATCGTGGAGAGAGAGAGAATAAACCATGTAAATTCATGCTGTATATTTATTCTGTAAATTAATTAATCTACTGTATTTTATTCAGGATTTTATTCAGTTACAGCCTTATTCTAAAATGGAATACATGTTTTTCCCCCCTCAATCTACACACAATACCCCATAATGACATCACAATACCCCATAATGACATCACAATACCCCATAATGACATCACAATACCCCATAATGACAAAGCAAACAGGTTTTTATACATTTTTGCAAATGCATAAAAAAATATTCTGAAATATCACATTTATATAAATATTCAGAACCTTTACTTAGTACTTTGTTTAAGCACCTTTGGTAGCAATTACAGCCTCAAGTCTTCTTGAGTATGACGTCCCAAGAGTGGCAAACCTGTATTTGGGGAATTTCTCCCATTCTTCTCTGCAGATCCTCTCAAGCTCTATCAGGTTGGAAGGGGCGCATCGCTGCAAAGGTATTTTCAGGTCTCTCCAGAGATGTTAGATCGGCTTCAAGTCGATCTGGCTGGGTCACTCAAGGACATTCAGAGATTTGTCCCAAAGCCACTCCTGCGTTGTCTTGGCTGTGTGTTTAGGGTCGTTGGCCTGTTGGAAGGTGAACCTTTGCCCCATTCTAAGATCATGAGCACTCTGGAGCAGGTTTTCATCAAGGATCTCTCTGTACTGTGCTCCATTGATCTTTCCCTCAATCCTGACTAGTCTCCCAATTCCTGCCGCTGAAAAATATCCCCACCGAATGATACGGCAACACCGTAGGGATGGAGCCAGGTTTCCTCCAGACGTGACTCTTGTCATTCAGGCTAAAGACTTCAATATTGTTTTTAACAGAACAGAAACTCTTGTGTCTCATGGTCTGAGACTTTAGGTGCCTTTTGGCAAACACCAAGCGGGCTGTCATGTGCCTTTTACTGAGGAGTGGCTTCCATCTGGCGCCTCTACCATAAAGGCCTGATGGGTGGAGTGCTACAGAAATGGTTGTCCTTCTGGAAGTTTCTCCCATCTCCACAGAATAACTCTGAAGCTCTGTCAGAGTGACCATCGGGTTCTTGGTCACCTCCCTGACCAAGGCTCTTCTCCCCAAGATTGAGTCTTGGCATTCCAAACTTCTTCCATTTAAGAATGATGGAGGCCACTGTGTTCTTGGGGACCTTCAATGCTGCAGAAATGTTTTGGTACCCTTCCCCAGATCTGTGCCTTGACACAATCCTGTCTCAGGACAATTCCTTCAACCTCATGGCTTGGTTTTTTCCCTGAAATGCACTGTCAAATGTGGGACCTTATATAGACAGGTGTGTGCCTTTCCAAATCATGTCCTAATCAATTGCATTTATCACAGGTTGGACTCCAATCAAGTTGTAGAAACATCTCAAGGATGATCAATGGAAACAGGATGCACCTGAGCTCAATTTCAAGTCACATTGCAAAGGGTCTGAATACTTATGTAAATAAGATTTTTTTTTAGTTATATATGTTTATGGCACCATTTTTTAAAAACGGTTTTCGCTTTGTCATTATGGGGTACTGTGTGTCGATTGATGAGGGAATTTTCCCCCCACCCATTTTAGAATAAGGCTGTAACATAACAAAATGTGGAAAAAGTCAAGGGTTCTGAACATTTTCAGAATGCACCGTATCTAAGTTCCCTATCTGGTGTGAGTTTGCTGTACACCACAGTAGCAATATTGGCTAGCTAGTAGACAGCTAACATTAGTATGTTGATATAACCAAAGACACTTGTAACTAGCTAGCTAATTTGGGGACTAGCATAATATAGATTTAAGTTGTCCGAATGGACAAGTAAACAAAACACACAAAAATCATCACTATATCAAACAATTACTCCAATCAGAATTAGATCAGAGAGGCCAACATTGGAATAATATTAAAATCTATTTTTAATATAATAAATAAAAAAGCCTACATGCCAAAGTGTAGGTGATATGCATATTGGTTACAACCTCATGTCCAAACCGATGCTGACATGAGGGAGGCGCCAGAAAATGAATCCACATTTTAATGAGACTTTTAAATACATCAATATACACTAAATGCCAGTCATTTTTGACAATTATAATGAAGGAAATGTACACTAGAGGCCCAGTTCATTCAGATCAAATGGTCAGGAGACCAGAGAGTGGAGGACCGTGCCTGTTGTGCACCGCACATCACCTTCCTTGAATCTGAGTGGAGGGGGTCAGCATTTTGAAACTATAGAGAACAAAAAGATAAATGCAACATTTATAGTGTTGGTCCCATGTTTCATGAGCTGAAACAAAAAACACCAGAAATGATTCATGCACACATAAAGTACAGTCACCCAGACAGCTGATGAAACTGTGGGTTTGCACAATCAACAGCCTGATTAACTCTATGCGAAGGAGTCACGCCCTGACCATAGTTTGCTTTGTATGATTCTATGTTTTGTTTGGTCAGGGTGTGATCTGAGTGGGCATTCTATGTTGGATGTCTAGTTTGTCTGTTTCTGTGTTTGGCCTGATATGGTTCTCAATCAGAGGCAGGTGTTAGTCGTTGTCTCTGATTGGGAACCATATTTAGGTAGCCTGTTTTGTCATTGTGGGTGATTGTCTATGTTAGTTGCTTGTGTCAGCACAGTTCTTATAGAGCGTCACGGTTGTTTTTTTTTGTTTGTTTGTTTAGTGTTCATTAAATTCACGATGAACACATACCATGCTGCATTTTGGTCCTCCGATCCTTCCAACTACTAGGACGACGATCGTGACAGAAGGAGATGACTTGGTTTTGAGCCCTGGAGGGAATTATTTTATGAAGACATATTTGGTTGCAAATGTAATGTTGCAATATTTTATAAGCTACCAGATCAGATGAGAGCTGGACAACCATAACTACAGTTTTTAGTCATGCCTTCTAAAAAAAAAAGCACGACAGATGTTTTGGATGACGTGCTATGTTGACCGACCACTAAGACTTGGAATAGCATTATGAATGTATAGGCAGATGAAATTAGTAAATTAGAGAATTTGGCTGGGCATTCAACATCCAATAGGATGTCTCAAGGGGAAATCCTAACTTTACATGCATGTACAGTGCCTTCAGAAAGTATTCACACTCCTTGATTTTGTCCACATTTTGTCGTGTTACAGCCTGAATATGAAATTAACTACATTTAGACATTGTTTTGTCATTGGCCTCCACACAATACCCCATAATGTCAAAGTGGAATCATGTTTTTCAGACTTTTTTAACAAATTAATTATAAATGAAAAGCTGAAATAGCGTCAGCAAGTATTCAACTCCTTTGTTATGGCAAGCCTATATACGTTCAGGAGTAAAGATTTGCTCAATATGTCACATACAGTAAGTTGCATGGACTCACTCTGTCTGCAATAATAGTGTTCTTAATTACTACCTCATCTCTGTACCCCACACGTACAATTATCTGTAAGGTCCCTCAGTCGAGCAGTGAATTTCCAACACAGATTCATCCTCAAAGGCCAGGGAGGTTTTCCCAATGCCTCACAAAGAAGGGCACCTATTGGTTGATGGGTAAAAAAAAAAAAGCAGACATTGAATATCCCTTTGAGCATGGTGCAGTTATTCATTTACACTTTAGTTGGTGTATCAATACACCCAGTCACTACAAAGATACAGGCACCCTTCCTAATTCAGTTGCCAGAGAGGATAGAAACTGCTCAGGGATTTCACCATCAGGCCAATGGTGATTTTTAAAACAGTTAAAACAGTTACAGAGTTTACTGGCTGTGATAAGAGAACTGAGGATGGATCAACAACATTGTAGTTACTCTACAATACTAACCTAATTGACAGTGGGGAAAAAAGGAAGCATGTACAGAATACAAATATTCCAAAACATGCATCATGTTGGCAATAAGGCACTAAAATAAAACTGCAAAACAAAGAAATGAACTTTATGTCCTCAATACAAAGCGTTATGTTTGTGGCAAATCCGACACAACACAGTTTTTTTAGGATGAAAATAAACAGAATGGAGCTAAGCACAGGCTAAATCCTAGAGGAAAAACTGGTTCAGTCTGTTTTCCATCAGACACTGGGAGACAAATTCACCTTTCAGAAGGACAATAACCTAAAACACAAGGCCAAATACACTGGAGTCGCTAACCAAATCAAATCAACAGGTGTAGAGCTTACAGTGAAATGCTTACTTACAAGCCGTTAACCAACAATTCAGTTTTAAGAAAAATAAATGTTAAGTAAAAAACAGATAAGTAAAAAATGAAAATATAAATAATAAATCATTAAAGAGCAATAGTAAAATAACAGTATCGAGGCTATATACAGGGGGTACCGGTACAGAGTCAATGTGCAGGGGGCACAGGTTAGTCAAAGTAATTGAGGTAATATGTACATGTAGGTAGAGTTAAAGTGACAATGCATAGATAATAAACAGAGTAGCAGCAGTGTAAAAAGGGGCTAGGGACAACACAAATAGTCTAGGTAGCCATTTGATTAGCTGTTCAGGAGTCTTATGGCTTGGGGGTAGAAGCTGTTAAGAAGCCCTTTGGACCTAGACTTGGCACTCCGGTACCACTGGCCGTGCGGTAGCAGAGAGAACAATCTATGACTAGGGTGGCTGAAGTCTTTGACAATTTTTAGGGCCTTCCTCTGACAGCGCCTGGTATAGAGGCCCTGGATGGCAGGAAGCTTGGCCCCAGTGAAGTACTGGGCCGTACGTACCACCGTCTGTAGTGCCTTGCGGTTGGAGGCCGAGCAGTTGCCATACCAGGCAGTGATGCAGCCCATCAAGATGCTCTCGATGCTGCAGCTGTAGTACTTTTTGAGGATCTGAGGACCTATGTCAAATCTTTTCAGTCTTCTGAGGGGGAATAGGCTTTGTCGTGCCCTCTTCATGACCGTCTTAGTGTGTTTGGACCATGATAGTTTGTTGGTGATGTGGGCACCAAGGTACTTGAAGTTCTCAACCTGCTCCATTACAGCCCCGTCGATGAGAATGGGGGCGTGCTCGGTCCTCCTTTTTCCTGTAGTCCACAATCATCCCATTTGATCACGTTGAGGGAGAGGTTGTTATCCTGGCACCACATGGCTAGGACTCCTCCTTGTAGGCTGTCTTATCGTTGTTGGTGATCAGGCCTACCCCCGTTGTGTTGTCGGCAAACTTAATGATGGTGTTGGAGTTGTGCCTGGCCATGCAGTCATGAGTGAACATGGAATGCAGGAGGGGACTGAGCAAGATTACTTTTCATGTTCCTGAGTGGCCTAGTTACAGTCTTGACTTAAATTGGCTTGGAAATGTTTTAGCAATGATCAACAACTAACTTTACAGAGCTTGTAGAATAAAAAATAAAATAAAATGTGCAAAACTCTTAGAGACTCACAATTGTAATCGCTGCCAGAGGTGATTCTAACATGTATTGACTCAGGGGGTTGAATATTTAATCAATATATATTCGTGTTTTTTCATTATTATTATTATTATTACTTTTACAAATGTTAGATTTTTTTATTTTACATTGACAGAGTATTTTGTGTAGATCGTTGATTAAAAAAAATGACACTACATTTTAATCCTACTTTGTAACACAACAAAATGGGGGAAAAGTAAAGGGGAAAAGTAAAGGGTCGTGAATACTTTCTGAAGGCACCGTATAATGGCAAGCCCTAAACCACCAGATTTTATTATAGCAACAATATGCAAACATATCTATGAGTGGCCTTCATTTTATTGTCATGCTATGAAAGGGACACATCGGCAGGCTTCCATACATTTCAAACTTTTAGAATTCTGAAGAACTGTAAATTCCACCTTAAGAACCCCACACTTAACTCAAATGTTCTTCATTGGTCAAGAGTTCTAAAAGGAACCTTAAGAGCTGATGTAGAACCATTTAACCTCTACGGGATGCTAACGTGTGCTAGTGTGACTAGAATGACGTTGTATACAACAGCCAACTTTCAGGGACATGGACATTCCTTATATGGGCAGAAAGCTTAAATTCTTGATGTGTGAAAGTTAGTGTATAAGCTAATGATCCATCATGTATGACATTCCCGGGAGTGTTCTCTATAGTTATGTATTTTAAAATGTATCAATTGCACATTTGGGCAAACTCATGGCAGACTTGATACAAAATATTGTGCAGTAATATAATTCTTCACTGGATCAGTCTGAAACTTTGCAAACACACTGCTGCCATCTGGTGGCCAAAATCTAAATTACACCTAGACTCCTATCTGAAAGTATGGCCTTTCTCTTGCATCTCAAAGATGATGAAAAAAAACATGTTTATTTGTTTGTTTTAACTTTTACCAGATCTAATCTGATATATTCTCCTACATTAATTTCACATTTCCACAAACTTCAACGTGTTTCCTTTCAAATGGTATCAAGAATATGCATATCATTGCTTCAGGTCCTGAACTACAAGCAGTTACATTTGGGTATGTTATTTTTGGTGAAAATAGGGAAAAAAAGGATATGATATTCTAGCATGAAGAACCCTTTTTCTTCAGTGCACCATAAAGCAGGCTTTAATGTTTTCCTGTGCCAACATTGGATGCTGGTGTCATATTAAACACTATCATAAACTTCAAACCAAATTTGTGTTGGTGATACCACAGACAGAACAGCTTTAATTTCAGAAGTCAAACAGTTTTTTTTGCGGTTAATTTTGTGTTTCTGCTTTGTTTCTCTACCGCATTTGATTTTCTTTCTGAGTAAAAAGCAAAACAAGTCTGACCTACATTTCCTCACCTGACTTGATCACACAGTGGAGGATGTATAGTATACATTTCTTTCATAATGTAACAATTGATACCAACACATGACCAAACCTCTATGAACAGTCAGCTAAAGCTGCCCAAAGGACTTAGCCTATTAATTTGAATACTAATGTTCAAAAGTCAATTTCACTCGACTGGTGTCGAATCCATTTTATAGTTTGGATTCATTCCACTTACACAATTCTGTACAGGCCTGTGGTTACATTTCCGTAATTTAGCAGACGCTCTTACCCAGAGCAACATACATGAGTGCATACATTTTCATACTGGTCCTCTGTGGGAGTTGAACCCACAACTCTGACAACTCTCACGTTGCAAGCCACAACTCTGACAACTCTCACGTTGCAAGCCACAACTCTGGCGAGCCACACAGGACCAAGTAAGTTCACGTCTCAAGAACCACGTCAGTAGTAGCCTATACTGATGTTGTACTTTACACAAGCCTGTCCAGAAATTGTCTAGACCTGTCTGGAACACACCCATCGCTGCCACAGTTTTTCATGGGCGGACTTCACCGACTCAGATCAGCAAAGTTTTGCACATTCTGCCAAGCAAATTAATTTTATGGCAGAGATGCGGACAGCAAATTTATAAATTGATGGAAACACTTGTATTAAAATGAATTCATCGATACAGGAAAGTAGAGACCAGAATGCTCAACAAGTAGACTGCTCACTTGCTACGATACTAATAGCCTAACCTTTATTGATTCTCACAATTACCCCCATTCCACCAAAACACTATAACACTTTGTTATTTTACCACTCCAGATTGAGAATGCATTGGTAAAATGTTACTTGCTTACTTGCTTGTTTGTTTGTTGGATGTGTAAATAACAAAATCGCAAGATTTGTCATGACATATTTTTTTTTCAGGTTTGCCATGCTCCTTGAACCAGGCAGGCCTTCCCTTTGACATTTTGCTCCTGGTTTTGGCAACATTTATTACAGGTACTATAAGTTCTGTATGGTGACGATTGTGATGAACTCCTTTGATGATACAAAGGATTTTAAGTCAACAGCTAACATTGAGGTGTTCTGTTTATTCCCTGCGGACTACTTTATCATCTTGTTGATAAAAGGAGGGAATCTTTCGGAGACAAAAAGCTACCAGTCACTTGTACGTAGAACTTTTGGTTTCACCAGATTTTTGCATCTGTCTTTATTGCAGTTCATATAGCCTTTCATTTGTAAGTCTTGATTGGAGATGACATTTTAAAATAAATCAGAAATACTTGTAATCAAGGTTTTAAGAGATTGAGCAGTCTTAAATCTCAGGTACAGTATGGGAGGACAGGTACAGTATGGGAGGACTTGGATTGTAACATAACTGCAGTTGAAGTCGGAAGTTTACATACACCTTAGCCAAATACATTTAAACTCAGTTTTTCACTATTCCTGACATTTAATCGTAGTAAAAATCCCCTGTCTTAGGTCAGTTAGGATCACCACTTTATTTTAAGAATGTGAAATGTCAGAATAATAGTAGAGAGAATGATTTAGATCAGCTTTTATTTCTTTCATCACATTCCCAGTGGGTCAGAAGTTTACATACACTCAATTAGTATTTGGTAGCATTGCCTATAAATTGTTTAACTTGGGTGAAATGTTTTGGGCAGCCTTCCACAAGCTTTCCACAATAAGTTGGGTGAATTTTGGCCCATTCCTCCTGACAGAGCTGGTGTAACTGAATGAGGTTTGTAGGCTTCCTTGCTCACACACACTTTTTCAGTTCTACCCACAAATTGTCTATAGGATTGAGGTCAGGGCTTTGTGATGGCCACTCCAATACCTTGACTTTGTTGTCCTTAAGCCATTTTGCCACAACTTTGGAAGTATGCTTGGGGTCATTGTCCATTTGGAAGACTCATTTGCAACCAAGCTTTAACTTCCTGACTGATGTCTTGAGATGTTGCTTCAATATATCCACATAATATTCCTCCGCATGATGGCATCTATTTTGTGAAGTGCACCAGTCCCTCCTGCAGCAAAGCACCCCCACAACATGACGCTGCCACCCCTGTGCTTCACGTTTGGGATGGTGTTCTTCGGCTTGCAAGCCTCCCCCTTTTTGGAGGTCTACAATTTTTTCTTAGGACTTGGCTGATTTCTTTTGATTTTCCCATGATGTCAGGCAAAGAGGCCCTGAGTCTGAAGGTAGACCTTGAAATACATCCACAGGTACACCTCCAATTGACTCAAATGATGTCAATTAGCCTATCAGAGGATTTTAAAGCCATGACATAATTTTATGGAATTTTCCAAGCTGTTTAAAGGCACAGTCAACTTAGTGTATGTAATCTTCTGACCACTGGAATTGTGATACAGTGAATTATAAGTGAAGTAATCTGTATGTAAACTATTGTTGGAAACATTACTTGTGTCATGCACAAAGTAGATGTCCTAACCGACTTGTCAAAACTATAGTTAGTTAACAAGAAATTTATGGAGTGGTTGAAAAACGAGTTTTAATAACTCCAACCTAAATGTATGTACATTTCTGACTTCAACTGTATGTTTCTTCCCCAGCTATGATCAGCTACAACATCATAGCTGGTGACACATTGACCAAAGTATTTCACAGATTACCTGGAGGTATAATATGGCATATTTTACTTTAATGTAATATATCTGAACAATATCAAGCCCCATTTTAGCGATGTGCATTGATATGCTAATGGAGTGACAGTCAAAAAATAGGTCAAAGTTTTGCTAAATTAAGCACAAAACACAAAGACCACATTTGTCATTGTATGTTGCTTATTCATATTTTTCATAAATGCTATTTGCAGTTGGGCCGGACCACGCACTTGCAGTGAGACATTTTGTCATCTCAGTATCCACCAGTCTGTTCACTCTTCCTCTGTCTCTTTTCCTGAATACATCAAAGCTGGGAAATGTAAGACTTAATCACATATTGTTACATTGATTTAAGGAGTCAATGACTCATTCTTCCATTTCTGAGCTAAAGCACCTGTCTATGTGATTCCTGGTGTCCTTACTGTCCATGGTGTTGACTGTTTTGATGCTTATCACTGTTATCATCAGAACAGATACCCTAGGACCATAGATGTATATAATAACAAAATCAAAATCTATTCCCTCACACCAGTGGAGGCTCCTCAAAGGAGGAAGGGGAGGGCCATCCTCAGTGAATTTCATAAAAATGTAAATAGTGAAACATTTCAAAAGTTATCCTTTTTAGATAAAACCATACTAAATATATTGACTTTAACCAAAAATTTGATTAAAACACACTGTTTTGCAATGAAGGTCTACAGTAGCCTCAGCAGCACTCTGTAGGGTAGCACCATGGTGTAGCCAGAGGACAGCTAGCTTCTGTCCTTCTCTGGATACATTGACTTCAATACAAAACTTAGGAGGCTCATGGTTCTCACCCCCTTCCATAGACTTACACAGTAATTATGACAACTTCCGGAGGATGTCTTCCAACCTATCAGAACTCTTGCAGCATGAACTGACATGTTGTCCACCCAGTCAAAGGATCAGTGAATGAATCTAGTACGGAAAGCATAAGCTACAAATAGCTAGAACTGCAGAGCGTAAAAATGTTGAATAGCTGACTCAAAGTGAGAGAAAGACAGTAGTTGAACAATTTTAAACAAATTAATTTGTTCAAAAATTAAGGAGAAGTGAGAGAGAGAGAGAGAGAGAGAGAGAGAGAGAGAGAGAGAGAGAGAGAGAGAGTGAGATATTTGGTTGTATTTTATTTTTACTTTCACTTTCACTTAGCTAGCTAGTTTAGACTACTCAAACACCCTGCTCAAACAACGAGGGATGCCATATTAGCTGGCTGTCTATGACGATCCAACACTGTAAGTCCTCAATGTCAAGGTAAGCTTTTGGTTTTATAAATGTATTGCCGCCGGGACCCGCCGGCGTAACTGCTAAACTGCTTTCTGGCTGTACACTGTACTGCATGATTGTAGCGGGTTTACTAATGCGTTAGTTCTAGTCGCTATGTTGACTATGACGTGGCAATGATGTAGGCTGTGTGTAGCGGTTAGTGGTCATGATATGGAGGTTTGGCTTGGAAAGGTTTTTTCTCCTGGCCACAGACAGCTGATGTGTTGTGCATTGAAGTCCACAAGTGAAGGGAAAAGGGGAGAGGAGAGCACGTAGCCATAGATAGCTGCGAGAAGGAATTATATACTGTATACAACGAGCAAAGTGAGCATGCTTCTTTTATGTGGCTGTAATGAAAGTGAACTGTGTTCGCGTGTGATCAGGGGTGTAATCATTCTGCTGATTTCATTGAAAAATGTTTCTTCAACGGAAGCAAACGGAACAAAATGGGGAAAAACATACCTGAATTTGCCCAATAGAAGCTCTCATTTGCAGCTGTTAGACTAATGATTACACCCTACACCAGCTAGATGCAGGCAAGACGGTATTAAATGTGTCACTGTTTTTATTTATTTATTTTATTTCATCTTTATTTAACCAGGTAGTCAAGTTGAAAACAATTTCTCATTTACAATTGCGACCTGGCCAAGATAAAGCAAAGCAGTTCGACACATACAACAAACATAGTTATTAATACAGTAGAAAAATAAGTCTATATACAATGCGAGCAAATGAGGTGAGATAAGGGAGGTAAAGGCAAAAAAGGCCATGGTGGTGAAGTAAATACAATATAGCAAGTAAAACACTGGAATGGTAGATTTGCAGTGGAAGAATGTGCGAAGTAGAAATAGAAATAATGTGGTGCAAAGGTGCAAAATAATTAAATAAATAAATACAGTAGGGGAAGAGGTAGTTGTTTGGGCTAAATTATAGATGGGCTATGTACAGGTGCAGTAACCTGTGAGCTGCTCTGACAGTTGGTGCTTAAAGCTAGTGAGGGAGACAAGTGTTTCCAGTTTCAGAGATTTTTGTAGTTCGTTCCAGTCATTGGCAGCAGAGAACTGGAAGGAGAGGCGGCCAAAGGAAGAATTGGTTTTGGGGGTGACCAGAGAGATATACCTGCTGGAGCTCGTGCTACAGGTGGGTGCTACTATGGTGACCAGCGAGCTGAGATAAGGGGGGACTTTACCTAGCAGGGTCTTGTAGATGACCTGGAGCCAGTGGGTTTGGCGACGAGTATGAAGCGAGGACCAGCCAACGAGAGCGTACAGGTCGCTGTGGTGGGTAGTATATGGGGCTTTGGTGACAAAACGGATGGCACTCTGATAGACTGCATCCAATTTATTGAGTAGGGTATTGGAGGCTATTTTGTAAATGACATCGCAGAAGTCGAGGATCGGTAGGATGGTCAGTTTTACGAGGGTATGTTTGGCAGCATGAGTGAAGTCTGTCTTTCTGTCACCTTGATTACTCAAATTCCTCTCGACCTGTGCAGCTACGTTGAAACGTTCATTCATTGTAGTAACCTCATGATGGGTACAGGGAAAATTGGAGTATCATGTAGTAGCCTAAATGTATCGCTATTACACTGGGTTGGGTGAATGGAATATGAATTACAGTCACCCAATACTTAATAGAAATAAGGCCATGCTCATTAAAACATGATCATCCTCCCTCGTCTTAAATGGCAACAAGTGCCACTGACTCACACACGCTATATCACATTCTACTAACCAATCGGAAAAGCATTCTATTTTTATTTGATATTTCAGTCAAATAAACGACTATTGAAACCACTTCCTCTAGAATTTGAAAATGTTGAAATGGCTAATAAAATGTTAATCCAATTACTCTGTGTCCATAGTCCCCCGACACTGAATGCACAAGTATTTACACGATGGAATGCAATTTATGCTGTTGGTGTTGTCTTTTGAGTTCTCTTCTAATATAGCCTATGTGTGTACAGCTTCATATTGTATGATAATGCCAATTAAGTTTCATAATAGCAGAAATCCACACAAAACAACGACACAAAAATGTAGCTTTGGACTATTGGTAGATTGTAATACTTTGCTATATACTTTTGTCTTGCAGCCTATATCAGCCATCACAACAGCTTTATGATCTATGGCTCTCTGGAGGAACCAAGTCTTGGTCTCGTGTCACTCACGTCTGTTGGTTCTTCTCTGATTGTCAGTGCTCTGTTTGCTGCGACTGGCTATGCTACCTTCACTGGGTACACGCAAGGTAAAACACTCTCATGGTATGTCTCTAATCACTCTCCACTAAGTGTTCTTTTTCTAACCTCTTATCTCTTTTTCTTTGAAAACTACTGCAGGAACGATGACCTGGCTATGTTTGTTTACTTCTGTCTTGGCATCAGTATAATAACAACTTGTCCTCTGGAGTGTTTTGTGACTCGAGCGGTATGGTGCATTCTGAAAGTATTCATACCCCCTCATCAATCTACACACAATACCCCATAATGAAAAAGCAAAGACAGGTTTTATAAATTGAGCAAAAAAATGATAATACAAAAGAATACATATTTACATAAATATTCAGACCCTTTGCTATGAGACTTGAAATTGAGCTCAGGTGCATCGTTTCCAATGATCATCCATGAGATGTTATTGTAACTTGAGTCCACCTGTGGTAAATTCATTTGATTGGACAAGATTTGGAAAGGCACAGACCAGTCTATATAAGGTCCCACAGTTGACAGTGCATGTCAGAGCAAAAACCAATCCGTGAGGTCAAAGGAATTGCCCGTAAAGCTCCAAGACAGGATTGTGTCGAGGTACAGATCTGCAGCACTGAGGGTCGCCAAGAACACTGTGGCCACCATCATTCTTAAATGGAAGAAGTTTGGAACCACCAAGACTCTTCCTAGTGCTGGCCGCCTGTCCATACTGAGCAATTGGGGGAAAAGGGCCCTGGTTAGGGAGGTTCCCAAGTACCCAATGGTCACTCTGACAGAGCTCCAAAGTTCATCTGTGGAGATAGGATAACCTTCCAGAAGGACAACCATCTCTGCAGCACTCCACCAATCAGGCCTTTATGGTAGAGATGCAAGACACAAAAAATATTGCAACATTACATTTGCAACCAAATATGTCTTCATAAAATAATTCCCTCCAGGGCTCAAAACCAAGTCATCTCCTTCGCATAGAGTTAATCAAGCTGTTGATTGTGCAAACCCACAGTTTCATCAGCTGTCTGGGTGGCTTACTCAAACGATCCCGAAGGAGAAAAAGCTGGATGTCGAGGTTCACAGCTGGCAACAGCTCTAGTGGACATTCCTGCAGTCAGCATACCAATTGAACTTTCCCTCAAAACCTGAGACATCTGTGGCATTGTGTTGTGTGACAAAAGTGCACATTTTAGAATGGCCTTTAATTGTCCCCAGCACAAGGTGCATCTGTGTAATGACCATGCTTTTTAATCAGCTTCTTGATATGCCACACCTGTCAGGTGGATGGATTATCTAGGCAAATGAGAAATGCTCACTAACAGGGTTGTAAACATATTTGTGCACAGAATTTGAGAGAAATCAGCTTTATGTGTGCACGGACAATTTCTGGTGTCTTTTGTTTCAGCTCATCAAATCAAATCAAATCAAATTGATTTATATAGCCCTTCGTACATCAGCTGATATCTCAAAGTGCTGTACAGAAACCCAGCCTAAAACCCCAAACAGCAAGCAATGCAGGTGTAGAAGCACGGTGGCTAGGAAAAACTCCCTAGAAAGGCCAAACCCTAGGAAGAAACCTAGAGAGGAACCAGGCTATGTGGGGTGGTCAGTCCTCTTCTGGCTGTGCCGGGTGGAGATTATAACAGAACATGGCCAAGATGTTCAAATGTTCATAAATGACCAGCATGGTCGTATAATAATAAGGCAGAACAGTTGAAACTGGAGCAGCAGCACGGTCAGGTGGACTGGGGACAGCAAGGAGTCATCATGTCAGGTAGTCCTGGGGCATGGTCCTAGGGCTCAGGTCCTCCGAGAGAGAGAGAGAAAGAGAGAATTAGAGAACGCACACTTAGATTCACACAGGACACCGAATAGGACAGGAGAGGTACTCCAGATATAACAAACTGACCCTAGCCCCCGGCACATAAACTACTGCAGCATAAATACTGGAGGCTGAGACAGGAGGGGTCAGGAGACACTGTGGCCCCATCCGAGGACACCCCGGACAGGGCCAAACAGGAAGGATATAACCCCACCCACTTTGCCAAAGCACAGCCCCCACACCACTAGAGGGATATCTTCAACCACCAACTTACCATCCTGAGACAAGGCTGAGTATAGCCCACAAAGATCTCCGCCATGGCACAACCCAAGGGGGGGCGCCAACCCAGACAGGATGACCACATCAGTGAATCAACCCACTCAGGTGACGCACCCCTTCCAGGGACGGCATGAGAGAGCCCCAGTAAGCCAGTCACTCAGCCCCTGTAATAGGGTTAGAGGCAGAGAATCCCAGCGGAGAGAGGGGAACCGGCCAGGCAGAGACAGCAAGGGCGGTTTGTTGCTCCAGAGCCTTTCCGTTCACCTTCCCACTCCTGGGCCAGACTACACTCAATCATATGACCCACTGAAGAGATCAGTCTTCAGTAAAGACTTAAAGGTTGAGACCGAGTTTGCGTCTCTGACATGGGTAGGCACACCGTTCCATAAAAATGGAGCTCTATAGGAGAAAGCCCTGCCTCCAGCTGTTTGCTTAGAAATTCTAGGGACAATTAGGAGGCCTGCGTCTTGTGACCGTAGCGTACGTGTAGGTATGTACGGCAGGCCCAAATCAGAGAGATAGGTAGGAGCAAGCCCATGTAATGCTTTGTAGGTTAGCAGTAAAACCTTGAAATCAGCCCTTGCTTTGACAGGAAGCCAGTGTAGAGAGGCTAGCACTGGAGTAATATGATCAAATTTTTGGGTTCTAGTCAGGATTCTAGCAGCCGTATTTAGCACCAACTGAAGTTTATTTCGTGCTTTATCCGGGTAGCCAGAAAGTAGAGCATTGCAGTAGTCTAACCTAGAAGCATGGATTAATTTTTCTGCATCATTTTTGGACAGAAAGTTTCTGATTTTTGCAATGTTACGTAGATGGAAAAAAGCTGTCCTTGAAATGGTCTTGATATGTTCTTCAAAAGAGAGATCAGGGTCCAGAGTAACGCCGAGGTCCTTCACAGTTTTATTTGAGACGACTGTACAACCATTAAGATTAATTGTTAGATTCAACAGAAGATCTCTTTGTTTCTTGGGACCTAGAACAAGCATCTCTGTTTTGTCCGAGCTTAAAAGTAGAACGTTTGCAGCCATCCACTTCCTTATGTCTGAAACACATGCTTCTAGCAAGGGCAGTTTTGGGGCTTCACCATGTTTCATTGAAATGTACAGCTGTGTGTCATCTGCATAGCAGTGAAAGTTAACATTATGTTTTCGAATAACATCCCCAAGAGGTAAAATATATAGTGAAAACAATAGTGGTCCCAAAACGGAACCTTGAGGAACACCGAAATTTACAGTTGATTTGTCAGAGAACAAACCATTCACAGAGACAAACTGATATCCTTCCGACAGATAAGATCTAAACCAGGCCAGAACTTGTCCGTGTAGACCAATTTGGGTTTCCAATCTCTCCAAAAGAATGTGGTGATCGATGGTATCAAAAGCAGCACTAAGGTCTAGGAGCACGAGGACAGATGCAGAGCCTCGGTCCGATACCATTAAAATGTAATTTACCACCTTCACAAGTGCCGTCTCAGTGCTATGATGGGGTCTAAAACCAGACTGAAGCATTTCGTATACATTGTTTGTCTTCAGGAAGGCAGTAAGTTGCTGCGCAACAGCCTTTTCTAAAATTTTTGAGAGGAATGGAAGATTCGATATTGGCCGATAGTTTTTTATATTTTCTGGGTCAAGGTTTGGATTTTCAAGAGAGGCTTTATTACTGCCACTTTTAGTGAGTTTGGTACACATCCGGTGGATAGAGAGCCGTTTATTATGTTCAACATAGGAGGGCCAAGCACAGGAAGCAGCTCTTTCAGTAGTGTAGTTGGAATAGGGTCCAGTATGCAGCTTGAAGGTTTAGAGGCCATGATTATTTTCATCATTGTGTCAAGAGATATAGTACTAAAACACTTGAGTGTCTCTCTTGATCCTAGGTCCTGGGAGAGTTGTGCAGACTCAGGACAACTGAGCTTTGAAGGAATACGCAGATTTAAAGAGGAGTCCGTAATTTGCTTTCTAATAATCATAATCTTTTCCTCAAAGAAGTTCATGAATTTATCACTGCTAAAGTGAAAGTCATCCTCTCTTGGGGAATGCTGCTTTTTAGTTAGCTTTGCGACAGTATCAAAAAGGAATTTCGGATTGTTCTTATTTTCCTCAATCAAGTTAGAAAAATAGGATGATCGAGCAGCAGTAAGGGCTCTACGGTACTGCACGGTACTGTCTTTCCAAGCTAGTCGGAAGACATCCAGTTTGGAAGCTTGCTTCAGAGCTCGGGTATTTTCTGTGTACCAGGGAGCTAGTTTCTTATGAGAAATGTTTTTAGTTTTTAGGGGTGCAACTGCATCTAGGGTATTGCGCAAGGTTAAATTGAGTTCCTCAGTTAGGTGGTCAACTGATTTTTGTCCTCTGGCGTCCTTGGGTAGACAGAGGGAATCTGGAAGGACATCAAGGAATCTTTGTGTTGTCTGTGAATTTATAGCACGACTTTTGATGTTCCTTGGTTGGGGTCTGAGCAGATTATTTGTTGCAATTGCAAACGTAATAAAATAGTGGTCCGATAGTCCAGGATTATGAGGAAAAACATTAAGATCCACAACATTTATTCCATGGGACAAAACTAGGTCCAGCGTATGACTGTGACAGTGAGTGGGTCCAGAGACATGTTGGACAAAACCCACTGAGTCGATGATGGCTCCGAAAGCCTTTTGGAGTGGGTCTGTGGACTTTTCCATGTGAATATTAAAGTCACCAACGATTAGAATATTATCTGCTATGACTACAAGGTCCGATAGGAATTCAGGGAACGCAGTGAGGAACGCTGTATATGGCCCAGGAGGCCTGTAAACAGTAGCTATAAAAAGTGATTGAGTAGGCTGCATAGATTTCATGACTAGAAGCTCAAAAGACGAAAACGTCTTTTTTTTTTGTAAATTGAAATTTGCTATCGTAAATGTTAGCAACACCTCTGCCTTTGCGAGATGCACGGGGGATATGTTCACTAGTGTAGCCAGGAGGTGAGGCCTCATTTAACACAGTAAATTCATCAGGCTTAAGCCATGTTTCAGTCAGGCCAATCACATCAAGATTATGGTCAGTGATTAGTTCATTGACTATAATTGCCTTTGAAGTAAGGGATCTAACATTAAGTAGCCCTATTTTGAGATGTGAGGTATCATGATCTCTTTCAATAATGACAGGAATGGAAGTGGTCTTTATCCTAGTGAGATTGCTAAGGCGAACACCGCCATGTTTAGTTTTGCCCAACCTAGGTCGAGGCACAGACACGGTCTCAATGGTGATAGCTGAGCTGACTACACTGACTGTGCTAGTGGCAGACTCCACTATGCTGGCAGGCTGGCTAACAGCCTGCTGCCTGGCCTGCACCCTATTTCATTGTGGAGCTAGAGGAGTTAGAGCTCATGAAACATGGGACCAAGACTCTACATGTTGCATTTATCTTTTTGTTCTCTATAGTTTCAAAATGTTGACCCCCTCCACTCAGATTCAAGGTAGCTGATGTGCGGTTCGCAACAGGCATGGTCCTCCAATCTCTGGTCTTGTGACCATTTGATCTGAATGAACTGTGCCTCGAGCAGCCTATGTCGACAGAATCAAGCCTTTAGACATTAATGAAAATTTCCTTCATTATAATTGTCAAAAATGACTGGCATTTAGTACATATTGATGTAATTAAAAGTGTCATTAAAGTGTGGCTACATTTTCTGGCGCATCCCTCATGTCAGCATCAGTTTGGACATGAGGTTGTAACTAATATGCATATCACCTACACTTTGACATGTAGGCATTTCTATTTATTATTTTAAAAATAGATTTGAATATTTTTCAAATGTTGGCCTCTCTGATCTAATTCTGATTGGAGTAATTGTTTGATATAGTGATGATTTAAAAAAATATTTTTTTTACTTGTCCATTCGGACAAGTATCTTTGTTTATATCAACATACTAATGTTAGATGTCTACTAGCTAGTCAATATTGCTACTGTGGTGTACAGCAAACTCTCACACCTGGTGTAGCTAGCAGTCTAGCATGGTAGATAGGGAACTTAGATACAGAGCGAACTTAGATACAGAGCATTCTGAAAATATTCAGAACCCTTGACTCTTTCCACATTTTGTTACTTTACAGCCTTATTCTAAAATGGGTGAAATATTTTTTCCCCCTCATCAATCTACACACAGTACTCCATCATTTGCAAAGTGAAAACCGGTTTTAAAAATTTGTGCAAAAAAATAAATATATATATATATAACAAAAAAATACCTTATTTACATTAGTATTCAGACCCTTTGCAATGAGCCTTGAAACTGAGCTCAGGTGAATCCTGTTTCCATTGATCATCTTTGACATGTTTCTACAGCTTGATTGGAGTCCAACCTGTGATAAATGCAATTGATTGGACATGATTTGGAAAGGCACACACCTGTCTACATAAGGTCCCACAGTTGACAGTGCATGTCAGAACAAAAACCAAGCCATGAGGTTGAAGGAATTGTCCGTAGAGCTCTGAGACAGGATTGTGTTGATGCATAGATCTGGGGAAGAGTACCAAAACATTTCTGCAGCATTGAAGGTCCACAAGAACATAGTGGACTCCATCATTCTTAAATGGAAGAAGTTTGGAACCACCAAGACTCTTCTTAGAGCTGGCCACCCGCTCAAACTGAGCAATCGGGGGAGAAGAGCCTTGGTCAGGGAGGTGACCAAGAACCCGATGGTCACTCTGACAGAGCTTCAGAGTTCCTCTGTGGAGATGGGAGAACCTCCCAGAAGGACAACCATCTCTGCAGAACTCTACCAATCAGGCCTTTATGGTAGAGAGGCCAGACAGAAGCCACTCCTCAGTGAAAGGCACATGACAGCCTGCTTGGAGTTTGCCAAAAGGCTCCTAAAGACCTCTCAGACCATGAGAACCAAGATTGAACTCTTTGGCCTGAATGCCAGGAAACCTGGCACCATCACTTCGGTGAAGCATGGTGGTGGCACCATCATGCCGCGGGGATGTTTTTCAGTGGCAGGGACTGGGAGACCAGTCAGGATCGAGGGAAAGATGAACGGAGCAAAGTCAGATATCCTTGATGAAAACCTGTTCCAGAGCGCTCAGGACCTCAGACTGGGGCGAAGGTTCACCTTCCAACAGGACAACGACCCTAAGCACACAGCCAAGACAACACGGGAATGGCTTGAGGCCCGAGCCAGAGCCCGGATTTGAACCCAATCTAACATCTCTGGAGAGACCTAAAAATAGCTGTGCAGGGATGCTCCACATCCAACCTGACAGAGCTTGAGAGGATCTGCAGAGAAGAATGGAAGAAAGTCCACAAATATAGGTCTGCCAAGCTTGTAGCGTCATACCGAAGAACACTCAAGGCTGTAATCGCTGCCAAAGGTTCTTCAACAAAGTACTGAGAGTAAATGGTCTGAATACTTATGTAAATGTTATATTTCAATGTTATTTTTTTCCATATACATTTACACAAAAAAACAACCGTTTTGCTTTGTCATTATGGGGTTATGTGTGTAAATTGATGAGAAAATCCATTTTAGAATAAGTCTGTAACGTAACTGTGGAAAAAGTCAACGGGTCTGAATACTTTGCGAATGCACTGTATGATTTTACTGATAATATGGCACTTCATAACTTCAGGCTCAGTGTTCATTCATTTGAATGCAAATCACGTACGAACAACAGTTCCTTATTCTCTCTTATGTCTGTCGGTAATATCCAATGTTTTTTTTTGAATGGGTCTCTCAACAACCGTGCCCATGTGGCTGTCACCTTGCTTATAGTTGCAGCGTTTACATTGCTATCCTTGGCCTACGACTGTCTGGGTATTGTTCTGGTGTTAAATGTAAGTCAGATGTCTTTTGAATTGTTGTGACTTATTTCCCTACTCTGGTACAACATGTAAGACTGCAGAAAAATGTATTATGAACTCTGCAATGAATGTGTGTGTCACAATTTACTATTTGACTATGATGTATGTGTGCTAATGTGTCAATACGCAATGCATTTATCAATTTGTATATCAAATTGTGAAACAGTGGAGTTCCACCTTGAATTTTGCATGTATTTACCTACCACATGATGTCGCTATAACATGAATAAAACGATCATAAAAAGGCTCCATTTGAAAACTAGGCTACCTACAGTATTGTCCTCTTGCCTTAATGTCATTATTCACCCATCAATGATTAATATAGATCCAGAGCTATAGGTGTTTGTCCATTGGTCGTGTCCCCCTAAGAACAATGTCCAATTTCTGACACAATAAAGCTAAGTTTGGTATAAAAAAAAGTGGTATGTGGATGATGGTCATGCTTAGGCAAGAACTATAAATGGAAATAAGTAGCTACAGTTGACATTTTTTTGTTGTTATTTCATGAAATGTGGTTTTTAGAAAAGGGGTGTTTTTCCCAAGTACTGGGGTAACATGGGAAAAACATGTATCTTAAAAATAACTAACTCAATGAAGTTACTTGTAGATGGTTTGGGCATGATTTGAAATATGGTCATTTAGGTACCACTGACTTGCATTGGATCACCTTAAATGTTACTGCTTTATTAAAAACTGATTACAATTTGTATCTCTAAACAAGTGGTTATTTATCTTTAGGCTCTCCTAATGGTATATATAACTTTTTCTAAATGACAAAATATTAGATCAACTTAACTCAGAATTGTTTTGTTAGAGTGACAATTTGTTTGTTTGTTGATGAGACAGATACCATTTTTAGTTGAGCAAGAGCATTGGCAGCCAGAGAAAGTGTTGGAAAAAAACGCGAATTGTTCACTTCAGATGTTGAAAATACCAATGAAAGTCATACGAATTGGCTCCTTCAATCAAGTTTCACATAGACTTAGTGAACAAAATATTGATGCACTTAAATATTTTGTCTTTCCCGTTCACCCTCTGAATAGCACACATACACTCGTTACCAAGGTTTAAACGTCCTTCTTTAACCTGTCCCCTCCACTCTATCTACACTGATTGAAGTGACATCAGTAAGTATCATAGCTTTTACATGGTCAGTCTTCCTTGGAAAGAGCAGGTTATCCGGTGTTCTTAAAGTTTTTTTTAGCACTCAGTGTACATATTTCCAATGCTGCTTTAAATTAATAAAAAAGCGAAACGTTTGTAGCCTATTCCTTCTGGGATGGAGAGATTAAATCAATCACCGCTGGGAGGAAAACTAGGGCAGTAAGGTATTCGACGCCACACGAAAGGCTATTTGCACGCTGAGTCGTCGTCGTGCAAAGCATCTACAGTACCCATAGGCCTACGTTTGGACGCCGATTTATTTGTATTTTTGTTGTTGTTGTGCATTCGACAGAGAACTTGGCATCCGTAGCATTGTGTCACAACTTTGATATGTTGACTGCTGTCTAAACGGGAAAGACTGGGTTCTGCTGGCGGCGTATTGGAACAGAGCAGTGACTGTTGTTTTGATCCAAGAGTTGGAGGTAAAAGTGGGAGTTCCAGAATTCACAAGAACGCAGAGTAGCCTAATGGATCACTGAACGAATGAAAAGTCTACGGTATATTTTGTACGGTATAAGTAATTTTTTGAATCCCTAATAAAGACTGATGAAAGTTGACAGCTGCTCGGAGGGGCAGGGCCATTCATGGTAAGAGATTACAGAAGTTACAGAATGATCTTAATGAAATTGTACTTTAATGTCTGTAACACTTTGTAAGTCTGGCAAAAGTTATCCGGCGAAACTATGACTTCATTGTTAATAGGGGCTCGCCCATCCGCAGCAGGCACTCGGTCGTTTGGGACAGCTCTAGATGTAAACCTGTGCATTTTTTTGTTATGAAATATGAATAATTGTGTGTTTTTCTTGCCTTTCATTAGTCCGAGGGATTTAGTTAAACCTATGCAGCTAGACATGGAAGAAAATGGGTCCCAAGGACCTCGACGACGACTCTCTGGCTCTAGGTACAGTATGTGGATTCATTATGGGTACTAGGTCAGAGGGTTCCTGTGTGAGAACTGTCAGCTGTCAGTTTTTCTTTGCTGTAGTCTACTACATTATTGTTCACTTCAGGATAGAATTGTAACCATTACTTGGAGGTGTTCTAAAATGCTTAGATTGATGATGACACTTAAAACACGTGTATATTAGATCATTTATGGTGGAATTCTTGAGATGACGTCAGTTGGAAAATATGGGACTTTTGTAGCCCATGGTGTCTTATGTCACTCCAAAACTTTATTCAGTTCAAACCTTTTACAACGCTTCACTGGGATTCCATCCCTTCAATGCCATTATCTACCCCCCCCACGCACACAAAGACAATGTTGCAATACATTTTCTAGACACATGTTGCAAGCGAATTGCAATTGAATGACATAATTGCATGTCTAAGACAAAGGGTTTGACTCATTTAATAGTCCACAACCAGAGGGGATGTATCGGCTAGATTGAGTAAATGTAGTCAGTAACTGAAGTAACAGTTGTTGCAGACATTTCAGTAACCTTTGAACTCCACTCATTTCCTGCCTTCTGAGTTGTTCTGAGAAATTGCCTTGACCACATGTTGGGGTCATGGGAAGCATTTTGGAGGAAAACCAGTGTGCATCTCATGTGCATTATAATCAACATCTGGTTATTTATTTATATTCTGAAGTCTTTTGGTCAATAATTGTATGGATGGGATGATCTCATAAATATATCCTCATATTTCAGTCTCAATATGGAAAACTCCACATCTGTGGAGAAATGGAAACTTCACATGAATTGCTATTAAACCCTTAAATTCTGCATCTCATTCCTAATTAAAATCACAATAAATCTGCAGGCCTGCGTTGCATGCCAAGGGAGTGAGCAGTGACTTTCTAAAAAAACTTGCAAAGAACTTTGGAAAACTCACTCCCAAGTTTTTTAAGAGCAAACTCCTCCGACCAACTGGAATACGGTCAGCTGACATCACCTTCAAGCAACCGGTCTTGAACCAAATAAATGGGAAATTCCACACGGTCGCAGTCATAACACTTTTAAAGAGGCTCCTCGTTGACTCTTGTTTATTTGATATTCAATATTAGGCAAAAGACACGTTTAGACCTCTCCTCATGGATCATTTTGTTTTACCACCAGTGGTATTTTTTGGGATAGGTGCTTATCACGAACTCCACATAACCACACAGTAATCTATTGGATCAAGTGCTGTAGTTTCAGCATGACCCTTTTGATATGTCATTGGAGAATTGTGTAATGTGGTAGCAGAGCCCATCTCTGGCTTTCTAGAGTAGCAGACTACCCAATTCAGTCTGTGGTTTGCCTGTTATTTGGAAATGAAAGCCACTCTCCATGAGCTGTTGTGTTGGGGGGGGAGATACATGTGTGCCGGTTTTATTTGTGGCTTCTCATACTTTGAGCCACAACTGCTTCTGAAAATTCACCCCGCTTTTCAAGTGCAGTGACTTGTGGAGACCTCATGTGGCCCTTCACGCCATGCTACATTTGTTATCCTGCTACAGACCCTTCCAAAACACAGGCCCTTGTCCAAGGGTGGCAGTTTGTAGTGCACACAAACATGCATAGCTCTATGAACACTGATATTCACTTGAGGATTTTCCAAACTTAGATTCAACTAAATAATTGTATGTCTAGTTCTGCTTTGGCCGTTGGAAAAGTGACTTATTAATGTCTGCTAAAAGACAGCATCATTTTGCCACCGCAGCATCTGTTTGCAATGACATCTGGTCTCTCATTTTGAAATCCTTCGCTTGGCAACCTTGCATTTCTGAGTAGAGCGGCACATGCAGTGCCTTCAGGAAGTAGTCATACCCCTTTTTCCACGTGGTGTTGTGTTACAGCCCGAATTCAATTCAATTAATTGATTCATTTGAGATATTGCGTCACCGATAACCCAAAATGTCAGTGGAATTATGTTTTTAGAAATGTTTAGAAATGGATTCAAAATGAAAAGCTAAAATGTCTCGAGTCGATAAGTATTCAACCCTTTTGTTATGACGGGCCTAAATGTGTTCAGGATTAAAAATGTGTTTAGCAAATCACGTAGGTTTCATGCAAATCCATTTTAATCCCACTTTGTAACACATCAAAATGTGGAGAAAGTCTAGGGGTGTGAATACTCTCTGAAGGCTGTACAGGCCTATCCAAATGTAGGATCTTGATTTGTATCACCCTGTTGCAGGAGAACTTTCCTGAAATGCAGGAAATGTCAAACTTGTAGTGTAAAAAGGCTTCTGACATTTTAATTTCCATTCGGACATTTCAAAGTTGAGTTTTCCTTTGCAAAAATGTATCCGCCCCTACAAAAATGTCCATTAGTTATAATGCACATAGTAATTCACACTTCCTGTTGCTGCAGAATTGTTTTCCTGTTGTAGCAAACTGCTGTAGCAAAGATCCTACATCTGTACAGGAAAGGAGTGCAGAAGGAGGATGGATGGTTTATAGATTTTCCTCCATGACAGCTGAGTGTTTTTCTTGGTGACATTCCTCTCCCTATCCTCCCAGCTATGTGAAGCCTGTGCTGATAATGAGAGACACCTTTCTTTTTTTTTTTACCATGATCTCACATTGCAGGCTTCCCTCGGAGTGGAGCCGAGCGTGGAATTGGTATAGGTATTGTGAATCCCCGCAGCTGTTTCCAGACACTTTAGCAGTCCAAGGGCACAGCTGCATTTGAATTCAGTAGTTTTATTCCCATTTAACTGCATCCACTGAAGATATCGTAAGTCTCGACCCTGGCAAATGAGAACACTGTCGCACATTGTAGAGGCTCAACTATTTGGACGTTTCTATTTCAGGTCTTCTGTTCTGAGTTGAAACTTTGCAGGAGTATAAATGGATTGGGTCTCTGCAAATATTTTGGACAATTAATTAAGCTCACAGTAGCACTAATCAAAGTGGTTGAAAGCTATGGCGAGAGGGATGGGCTGAATTCTACAACAGATCAATATTAGGAAAATATAGCTGCAAGTTGAAATCATTGGGGTCAAAGTTACTGCCCTATAACCATATTTTGTGTTATACCGCCAGAATTTAGCATACTGACAGCAGTACGCCCTTATAACGAGCTACTGCACACCCATGTTTTCCATGGTAGAAGTTCTAGGTCTTCGAGGCTAACGTGTTCGCTGTGAGGAGAGGAACTTGTGAAACTAGTACTGCAATTTCAAATCGAAATGTGCCATTTCAAACCACTTTGATTAGTGCTACTGTGAGCTTAATTAATTGTCCAAATATTTGCAGAGCCCCAATCCTTTTATACTCCTGCAAAGTTTCAACTCAGAACAGAAGAAGACCTAAAACAGAAACATCCAAATAGTTGAGCCTCTACAAACAGAAGTGTTATAAGTCTAGACCTTGGCAAATGAGATCTTCACTGGATGCGTTAAAGGGTAATATAGCTACTAATGTAAGGTTATGATAGCATAGACAAAAACCCTCAAGAGTTCTAGCATTTGCAACATTTTCCCCTTGAAACTTTCCTGAGGGGTAAAAGCCTCTGTTCAGCCAGGAAAAGAGTTTCCAATTGGGCCAGGAACTACTGTAGGTTACAAATTAAACACAAAACACGGTCACAAAACTCTGAAAGCCAATAGAGGACAGCAGGTGTCATTCCCTCACTAAATGCGATGAACTTACATGAAAAGGAACACATTTCAAAATAACTTTTCAATACAGAATAGTATATACTGCGTTTGATACAGCATTTGTGCGATTATTATCATTAGGCCTATACATTTGTACAATGCTGTTCATCACATTACAATACTGTTTGACAGATTCAATAGAGTAGATACAGATGTCACACAGGCCTTGTTGTTTGTAGTTTCAGTGAAGAGGTCAGTGGCATTCCAGAGGCCACCCACACCACTCATAGCAACAGCATTAAATGTAAAGGTGAGGCAAAATCACTCAATTTGGCCAGTGGGAAAATGAAAACTTCTTCGAACAAAAAATGTAATTGAGACCTTAAGGCAAGCTTGTGTTTGCTAAGCCCGTCAGGTCTTGGGAATACAGAGGCTTTTATGTCTTGTGGATGGGATGCTTTATGCCTCAGAGAGCTAAAACAGACAGTGGCCATCATCCAGAGAACAGGGAATAATGGGTTGTCTTTGTTGTGCAGTTGAAGCCAACGCACTGACCGTAAATACCAATGAGCGCTTATTCCTGGAGTTGTACTGGGTTAGTATACAAAATCAGTCAACTATATGTTAAAATTTCGCCAAATGAATTGGTAGGCTTGGCTATTGCAGGAATTTATGTGCTCTGTTTTAATACCAGAGAGAGCACGTATTCAACACAGATTCCACGCAATAGCTCTGTGCAAATGGCGTCAGAGTGCCTGGACAATACCAATGGTCAATAGTGTGTATGAAGTCTTGGCCCGTGCTTTGTTTCTGTTGTGTACTCTTCTACCTACCATCCACCTTCATAACAGAGCCTTTTGTGTTAAAAAGGTCAGAGAAAAATAGGACAGGGTTGAATAAAAGTACTTGAAGCAAATCTCTAGATGGCGCTATTCTCGCTCACATTATCATTTACTAGTTGTTAATTCGGTATATTGAATATGTCACAGAAGCTGACATTTCGCAGCCCTGATGGTTACAAATGTGAGAAATATGTATCTTTCATAACGAATGCTAGTTTATGGCACTGTGGCCCATGTGTCATTTTATTTTTGGATTTCCTCTGTGTCTTTTACATGGAAAACTGTAATCACAAAGCAAGATCGTAGTTAATGTTCCCTCTTGGGCCTTTGACATTTTGTAAAGCTCCAGTGCATGTGATGAGCATCAGGGGAGAACGCAGAGCAACAGGCTAATGCTTCTTTGATAAACACTCCTGTATAGACAATGCAGCATTGTCTCATAAAATAATGAATGCAGTCTGATTATATATATATTATGATTATGACTCGAAGGGGAAAAGCGCTCTTCTCCTGCATTTTTATGTAAATGTTGACCTCACAGAAAGGACAAACTTGTTCCTCTTTTTCAGTAGCGTACACGTTTTATATACACTCTTAGAAAAAAGGGTTCCAAGAAGGGTTCCAAAAGAGTTCTTCGACTATCCCCATAGGAGCCCCCTTTTTGGGACCAGATAAAACCGTGTTTGGTTCCAGGAAGAACTCTTGGGACCCATGTAGAACCCTTATTGAAAATGGTCCTAAATGGAACCCCAAAAGGTTATGCCATGAACCAAAAAGGGTTCTCCTATGGGGACAGGCGAAAAAAACCTTTTTAGGTTCTAGATGGCACTTTTTTTTCTAGGAGTGTAGGCAGCTGAAGCGTTATGTGTATTTGATGGGTTTACAGTGCATTCAGAAAATATTAAGACCCCTTTACTTTTTCCACATTGTTACATTACAGCCTTATTCTAAAATTGATTTTAAATGGTGTTTTCCCCCTTATCAATCTACGCACAATACCCCATCATGAAAAAACAAAAAAAGGTTTTAAGATTGTTTTGCAAGTGTATAATTTTTTTTTTGAAACATCACATAACATAATTATTATATAATCATAATTATTCAGAACCTTTACTCTGTACTTTGTTGAAGCACCTTTCGAGTCTTCTTGGATATGACCCTAAAAGCTTGGCACACCTGTATATGGGCAGTTTCTCTCAAGCTCTGTCAGGTTGGATGGGGAGTGTTGCTGCACAGCTATTTTCAGTTCCACCACAGGTGGACTCCAATTAAGTTGTAGAAACATCTCAGGGATGATCAATGGAAACAGGATGCACCTGAGCTCAATTTTGAGTTTCATAGCCAATCAAATCAAAGTTTATTTGTCACGTGTGCCGAATACAACAGAATAGTTACAGTGAAATGCTTACTTACAGACTCTAGTCAATAGTGCAAAGAAGGTGTTAGGTGAACAATAGGTAAGTAAAGAAATAAAACAACAGTAAAAAGACAGGCTATATACAGTAGTGAGGCAATAAAAGTAGCGAGGCTACATACAGACACCGGTTAGTCAGGCTATTTGAGGTAGTATGTAGATATTGTTAAAGTGAAGGAGGGGGTGGTGGGTGGCGGGACACAATGCAGATAGCCCGGTTAGCCAATGTGCGGGAGCACTGGTTGGTCGGCCCAATTGAGGTAGTATGTACATGAATGTATAGTTAAAGTGACTATGCATATATGATAAACAGAGAGTAGCAGCAGTGTAAAAAGAGGGGTTGGGGGGGGGGTCACACAATACAAATAGTCCAGGTAGCCATTTGCTTAGCTGTTCAGGAGTCTTATTGCTTGGGGGTAAAAACTGTTGAGAAGCCTTTTTGTCATAGACTTGGCACTCCGGTACCACTTGCCATGCGGTAGTAGAGAGAACAGTCTGTGGCTGGGTCTTTGTCAATTTTTAGGGCCTTCCTCTGACACCGCCTGGTGTAGAGGTCCTGGATGGCAGGCAGCTTAGCCCAGGGATGTACTGGGCCGTACGCACTACCCTCTGTAGTGCCTTGCGGTCAGAGGCCGAGCAATTGCCGTACCAGGCAGTGATGCAACCAGTCAGGATGCTCCGACGTTGCAGGTGTAGAACCTTTTGAGGATCTCAGGACCCATGCCAAATCTTTTTAGTTTCCTTAGGGGGAATAGGCTTTGTCGTGCCCTCTTCACGACTGTCTTGGTGTGTTTGGACCATTCTAGTTTGTTGTTGATATGGACATCGAGGAACTTGAAGCTCTCAACCTGCTCCACTACAGCCCCGTCGATGAGAATGGGGGCGTGCTCAGTGCTCCTTTTCCTGTAGTCCACAATCATCTCCTTAGTCTTGGTTACGTTGAGGGATAGGTTGTTATTCTGGCACCACCCGGCCAGGTCTCTGACCTCCTCCCTATAGGCTGTCGGTCCTCCCTATAGGCTGTCGGCCTCTCGTCGTTGTCGGTGATCAGGCCTACCACTGTTGTGTCATCTGCAAACTTAATGATGGTGTTGGAGTTGTGCCTGGCCATGCAGTCGTGGGTGAACAGGGAGTACAGGAGGGGACTGAGCACGCACCCCTGGGGAGCTCCAGTGTTGCGAATCAGCGTGGCAGATGTGTTGCTACCTACCCCCACCACCTGGGGGCGGCCCATCAGGAAGTGCAGGATCCAGTTGCAGAGGGAGGTGTTTAGTCCCAGGTTCCTTAGCTTAGTGATGAGCATTGAGGGTACTATGGTGTTGAATGCTGAGCTGTAGTCAATGAATAGTATTCTCACATAAGTGTTCCTTTTGTCCAGGTGGGAAAGGGCAGTGTGAAGTGCAAAAGAGATTGCATCATCTGTGGATCTGTTTGGGCGGTATGCAAATTGGAGTGGGTTTAATAATAGTGTTGGTGTGAGCCATTACCAACCTTTCAAAGCATGGCTACGGATGTGAGTGCTACGGGTCGGTAGTCATTTAGCCGGGTTGCCTTAGTGTTCTTGGGCACAGGGACTATGGTGGTCTGCTTGAAACATGTTGGTATTACAGACTCAATCAGGGACATGTTGAAAATGTCAGTGAAGACACCTGCCAGTTGGTCAGCACATGCCCGGAGCACACCTCCTAGTAATCCATCTGGCCCCGCAGCCTTGTGTATGTTGGCCTGTTTAAAGGTCTTACTCACGGCGGCTACGGAGAGTGTGATCACACAGTCGCCCTGAACTGCTGATGCTCTCATGCATGCCTCAATGTTGCTTGTCTCGAAGCGAGCATATAAGTGATTTAGCTCTTCTGGTAGGCTCATGTCACTGGGCAGCTCGTTTCTGTTCTTCCCTTTGTAGTCTGTAATAGTTTGCAAGCCCTGCCACATAAGACGAGTGTCGGAGCCGGTGTAATATGACTCGATCTTAGCCCTGTATTGGCGCTTTGCCTGTTTGATGGTTCGACGGAGGGCATAGCAGGATTTCTTGTAAGCTTCCGGGTTAAAGTCCCATACCTTGAAAGCGGCAACTCTACCCTTTAGCTCAGTGCGAATGTTGCCTGTAATCCATGGCTTCTGGTTGGGTTATGTACGTATAGTCACTTTTTTTTTATAGACCGAGTCACTGGTGCTTCCTGCTTTAATTTTTGCTTGTAATCAGGAATCAGGAGGATAGAGTTGTGGTCAGATTTACCAAATGGTTGGCAAGGGAGAGCTTTGTACGCATCTCTGTGTGTGGAGTACAGGTGATCTAGAATTTTTTTCCCCTCTGGTTGCACATTTAACATGTTGATAGAAATTTGGTAGAACTGATTTATGTTTCCCTGCATTAAAGTCTCTGGCCACTAGGAGCGCCGCCTCTGGGTGAGTGGTTTCCTGTTTGCTTATTTCCTTATACAGCTGACTGAGTGCGGTCTTAGTGCCAACATCTGTCTGTGGTGGTAAATAAACAGCCACGAAAGTATAGCTGAAAACTCTCTAGGCAAGTAGTGTGGCCTGCAATTCATCACAATTTAATCTACTTCAGGCGAGCAAAATCTAGAGACTTCCTTAGATTTCGTGCACCAACTGTTGTTTACAAATATGCACAGACCCCCTCCCATTAGCTGAATATCCATGTCATCATTCAGCCGTGATTCCGTGAAACATAGGATATAACGTTTTTGATGTCCCGTTGGTAGGATATTCGTGATCGTACCTCGTCTAATTTATTGTCCAGTGATTGCACGTTGGCGAGTAGTATTGACGGTTACGGCAGCTTTCCCAGTCGCCTTCTCTGGGTCCTGATCAGGCATCTTTGTCCTCTGTACCTGCTTCGCTTCCTCTTGCCAATAACGGGGATGTCGGCCCTGTGGGGTGTTTGGAGAATGTCTTGTGCGTTGTCCTTGTTGTAAGAAAAAATCTCGAATCCGAGGTGAGTGATCTGTGTCCTGATATCCTGAAGGTCTTTTTTTGCCGTAAGATACGGTAGCAGAAACATTATGTACAAAATAAATTACAAATAACGCAAAAAAACCCACATAATAGCACAATTGGTTGGGCGCCCATAAAACTGCTTCCATTTCTTCCTGCGCCGTTTTACAGGGCCTGAATACTTATGTAACTTTTTAACTTTCAAAGATTTCCAAACTTGTTTTCTGTAGATGGATGAGGATTAGAATTTTCAAAATCCATTGTAGAATAAGGCTGTAACGTAACAAAATGTGGAAAAAGGGAAGGGGTCTGAAATACTTTCTGAATGCACTGTAAATAGTTCCAGGCGCTAACTGCTTCTAATTTCAGCTCTTATCACTCCAAAAGCAATGGATTTAAACATACACATGGACAGGAACATATTACTTGTCGTTTTCTTATCTTAATGCTTGGCAGATGTTCACCCTGTCTTTACTGGGCCAAGTTACTTGCCTATACTGAGAAAGTTCTGGTAGAAGCATATTTGACCTCTGAAATAAGGTGTGGGGAGAGAACAGGTCAGACAAGGTTGATCTCTTCTGTAACGTTGTGTAGTGTAATGGACATGGAATTCAAGGATCACCCAGAATGATCTGGAATCTCTTTGATTGACAGACTGGCTGACTAACTTACTACCAGCTGGAGTCCCAGTGGTATTAAGAAGGATATAATGTACTATAGTCTCATAAGGAACGGCTGGGTGCCGTTTATAGTACACTACTTTTTGACCAGTAGTGCACTATATAGGGAAATAGGGTGCCATTTGGGATGTGCCCAATGTTACTGAAGTGAAATAAGGCGATTCATAACAGAAGGTTATAACATACTGTATATTAATGCTAAGCCACTCTGGAGTTAATATTGCCCCCTGGATACAGTTGTCTAAATAAGGGTGTGAAAAGCCTGCATACGGACATGTTATGGGAAAATAGTTTTGTTTTGCCTAAAATAATAAGGTATACACATAGGAAGTGGGGAGTTCGCATAGTTTCTTTTTTTCCTTTTCGCTTTTAAAAATCTCCTGCCATCCGTCCCACACAGCTCTTGGAGTAATGGCCTTTCCAGACCTTCTCTAAACAGCTTGTGTTTACTGTGAGCAACCTCTCACCAAATTACCAGCTGTGTCCCTGGTCCTGTGTTTTGTCTTTCCACAGGGATTTCCCTTCTCTGCAACCCAACCCCCAATCCCTGTCGCTCCGATTCCCACCCACTAATGCCTCCAACCACAAGTCGTCCCTTATCGTCTGATAGGGCTTTTCTGTTGAATGAAGGACAAACTCTAAAGGCAAAAGAGTATGTACAGAGGAAGTATACTAAGATCATGTGTTTCAGTAGAGATTCCTCTGTTTGTTACACTTGGAGCATGAACTGTGTGACACTTGATCATTGTACTGTATCAAGCACCTAGTTCTCTTATTTTAAGTGAAAGAACCAGGGAAGGGGACATCTATAGTACATAGTAGGGCAGAGGGTGCAGGAGAAGACTTTGACGTAGTTGAACCTATGTTGATCTGGTACTCTCATTGTAAGATGTAGGACATTTAGTTGAGTCCATTGTACGCTTACTACCCAAGGTCAAACTGTAGCTTCCTGCTTTTTTTTTTTTGTCGCATATTCAATGGGCAGACGGTGACCTCTTGCGTAGATTGTTCCATTTACATCCACTATGATTTAGCAAACAAAATACAGCACAGGACTGTTCAAACTACTTTAAGTACTGTGTAATAGACGGTAAAAGACAGCATCTCTGAGCCCTGAGTTTCAGGTCATGTTTCAACCTGCATGTCATTCCTGACATGATCAAGTAGTATGGAACTGAAAAATGTTGATTATAGATAATGTTCCTCTGTAAAAAAAAGAATCTAACACCAACCTGCATATTGGTGCTGTAAATCCTGATCTATTCTTCTGAGTTTAGCTTGCCTTTCCTCATATACCTGTTGAATAGTCCAACATCTATGTGCTGAGTAGCTGTACGAGTAAAGCATTGGAAAGCAGGAGGCTATTAAATCGGGCCTTGGTAAGCTGCTGGGGTTAGTAATGCGTAGGGTGAGAGTGGGTGAAAACACGCTTTGTTGATGACGTTTCACTTATGTTATGAAATACATATTTCCAAGACAATTATGATTATTTATGTTCTGAATCGGTCGGTGGGGGTCTGTCTCACGTGTCATTAACAGTAGGTCCAAAAAGTTGCACTTTGTAACCTAATACATCCGACAAAAAGCACCTAGCTGTGTTGACAAAGCGGTGCAGGTTTCTCATAACAACTTTTGAGGATTTTACATTTTGTGGTCGCCGTCTTCAAAGTTGTTTCCTCGGGTTGCAAAATTAGCATAACACGAGCTGAATGAAATGTAAAAAAGGCTTTGAAAATAAAGGGCTTGGTATACGCTCAGTGATCTGTTAACATTTCACAGAGACGCTCATTTTTTAACAGATTATGATAGAGACATGCGGTTTAGACCATTTGTTTTCTTAGAGGATTATCTACACAATTGAACATTTTTACCCGTTGGTAAAAAGATGCGGTTTTGATTGGACACCCTATAATAAGTTCTGACAGACTCCATAGTTAACACTCACTATTTCATCACCGGCCTGTACAGTAGACCTAATCAGGCAGAATGCTCAGCTACATACAGATGTCAGATCTTAATTTGATCACGGTTTTGTCGCTGAAAAGTTCAGCATCAGGAAATTCAAATGAGCCTGAAAACCCAGAGTTCTTTTTTCTTTCCATGCAGGGCAGTTGAGTCATTCGGACCAGTGCCAGCTCTCGCTCTCTCAAACGTTAAAAGCACCAGACAGAATATCAATAAATATCCCACTGATACTGTAGGCCTATAGGTCCAATTACTGCAACGTTTAAATACATAAAAAAATAAAAATAATCTGAGATGCATCAATACACATCAACAATCGTTGTTTTATATAGCTTAACACAAGATGGATATTGGTCTCCACGACGACATACAACACGTGTCAAGTGTATCCGAAATGCAGCCGTACAGTAAGCTAAACCTTAGGCTACAGTAGGCTATAAAAACTAATTGCACACAGGCCTATAATATCACAAAGATGAGATGAAATTGAGAATAGTGAGGTAGCCTACGGAATGGAGCTTAATGTCACATAAAAGAGCAACTGATTTTTAAAGCCAAAAAACGCAGCCCGTGATTTTTACAGTGTGTGTATATAGTGAATACAGAAAGTTTTCAGACCCCTTGACTTTTTCCACATTTTGTTATGGTACAGCCGCCTTCTAAAATGGATGACTTTTTTTTCTCCATTAATCTACACACAATATTCCATAATAACAAAGCAAAAACGTATTTTTAATACATTTGCAAAAAAAATCTAAAAATAAGTATAAGTATTCAGACCCTTTTCTCAGTACTTTGTTGAAGCACCTTTGGCAGCGATTACAGCCTCGAGTCTTGGGTATGACGCTACAAGCTTGGAACATCTGTATTTGGAGTTTCTCCCATTCTTCTCTGCAGATCCTCTCAGGCTCTGTTGGGTGGGGAGCGTCGCTGCACAGCTGTTGTCAGGTGTCTCCAGAGATGTTTGATCGGGTTCAAGTCCGGGCCACTCAAGGACATTCAGAGACTTGTCCCGAAGCCACTCCTGCTTTGCCTTGGCTGTGTGCTTAGGGTCGTTGTCCTGTTGGAAGGTGAACCTTCGCCCCAGTATGAGGTCATGAGCGCTCTGGAGCAGGTTTTCATCAAGGATCTCTCTGTACATTGCGCCGTTCATCTTTCCCTCGATCCTGACTATTCTCCCAGTTCCTGGTGCTGAAAAACATCCCCACAACATTATGCTGCCACCACCATGCTTCACTGTAGGGATGGTGCCAAGTTTCCTCCAGACATGACGCTTGGCATTCAGGCCAAAGAGTTCAATCTTGGTTTCAAAAGACCAGATAATCTTGTTTCTCATGATCTGAGAGTCCTTTAGGTGCCTTTTGGCAAACTCCAAATGGGCTGTCATGTGCCTTATTCTAAGGAGTGGCTTCCGTCTGGCCACTTTACAATAAAGCCCTGATTGGTGGAGTGCTGCAGAGATCTTTGTCCTTCTGGAAGGTTCCTCCATCTCCACATAGGAACTCTGGCGCTCTGTCAGAGTGACCATCAGGTTCTTGGTCACCTCCCAGAACAAGGCTCTTCTCCCCCGATTGCTCAGTTTGGCCGGGCGGCCAGCTCTAGGAAGAGTCTTGGTGGTTCCAAACTTCTTCCATTTAAGAATGATGGAGGCCACTGTGTTCTTTTGGACCTTCAATGCAGCAGAAAGGTTTTGGTAATCTCCCAGATCTGTGCATTGACACAATCCTGTCCCGGAGCTCTCTGTCCAAGCTCATGGCTTGGTTTTTGCTCTGACATGCACGGCCAACTATGGGATCATTTTATATTGACAGGTTTGTGCCTTTCCAAATCATGTCAATTGAATTTACCACCGGTGGACTCCAATCATGTTGTAGAAACATCTCAAGGATGATCAATGCAAACGGGATGTACCTGAGCTCAATTTCGAGTCTCATAGCAAAGAGTCTGAATGGTTATGTAAAGGAATTTGTTTATTTTTATACATTTACAAAAATATGGCTGTTTCATAAAGTGGAAAAAGGGAAGGGGTCTGAATACTTTACGAATGCACTGTTGTTATGGTCTTGGGAGTGGATGGCCCTTACATAGGTGAGATTTCCATTGCTTAGCTGTTATGCACTGACTACAGTAGCGTAGGCCTACTGTACTTTTCAGTTTGATGCCGGCATTTGAAGTCATCCTGTATTGTCGCTTTAATATTTAATTTCATAAAGCTATCAAGTTGTTTTATGCATTTAAGCTTATTAAAAGATTATTTAATTGAGCTTGAGATTGGAACCCATGCCGACTCTGGCATATTTGTGAGGACACATCATTTATTCAGTCTATTTCTTGCCTTGAACACCAAAAAATTATTGATCTAAAAATATTTTCTTTTTCTCTTAACAAAAATACATCTACCCCCTACAAATATGTACATTTATTATAATCCACATAAGAATACAGCGCTTCTCTTGTGAAGCCTGCACGTAAGACTACATACAGTAGGCTACTTGAACTGGCGCCCTAGTGGACCTGCAGTCTAAGATACAATGTAGGTAGCTACGGTACTGCATTGTATACAAACACCGCTTCGAGGTGCCCCCTGCCTGGGATTTCTATAAATATTTCTTTAGATATTCAAATCCTCCTGCTGTAGGATTATTTTCCTACTGCGTCGAAATGGGTCAAATTAAGATCCGACATCTGTAGTAACCACTACTGTAATGAACAACGTCACTTAGATCACATCATTTGACCTAGCTTCCCAGGCACCCTGCAACAACCTCCTCTTTTCTGTTTTAAGATTGACTTCTCTAATGCTATTTTACTATTTCACAGTGAAACCGATTTTAACCAAAACCAGACATGCTGGATTCATTTAAAGAAATGTTGATCAGACATTGTAAACAATAAAGTGTATTCCGAATGGAGACTTGTGGATTCATCAGATGTGTAATACTAAGGTAATGCCGCTACTGTAGGTACGTTATCTTAGATTAGGCTGATTTAATCATGTCAATCTCAACAGCCCTATGCAAATCAATACAAATCAGAGGCTTGAGGCAAAGTCTGTTGTCGTCTATAAGGATATGTTTATCAGAAGTCATCAGAAAGCAATCATCCAGAAGTGATTTATAAGATTAGCTTACAGGGAATCTGTTCCAAACCCTCGTCTCAGCAACTAGAGCACCCTAGAAACATCTGAGCAGGCGTGTAATCTCATTCGTTGGCAGGCTTGTTCATGGGACTAAGATACACACAGAGCTGCTGATGTGATTTCAGAGTGAATCACCTCGAAGAAGCAGGGTGTGGTGGTGGGCTGTGTTTGGGATAATGAATGGCAAACACATACAAAGTAACACCTGATTGAATGAAGTGTTGGAAAAGCGTCCCAGGCATGCTATTGTAGCCAGGCTCAAGGAGGCGGACAGATAGCTAGCGGACACAGTGTGGTTTGGACTGGAGGATATGAGAGGAAGTTGATAAACTCGCTGTGAATGTGATGGATGGCAGGGCTGTGTTGTTTCACCGCCCTGCCCACAGGTTCACGGCTCTAGCGCAGTGTGCAGGGAGGTAAAGTAAAGCTGATTTAGCCCTTTGCTTATTACTGAAGGTGGGGGAGTTCACTCACTCACTCACTGAACTGAAGCTCCACCGATACACCGGGCTTAAGAGATTTCTGCAACCGACTGACTGAGGGGGCCCACTGTGTGAAGGGATTTGAAGTACAGGAGACTACAGATTTTCTGATGTCACCGCCTGGGCGGGGCATTAAGGTAGGCCCGGTCTCCTCTGCTCCTACAGTCCTAGCATAGCGGAGTCTGTCTTTGAACGCAGTGCAGATGGTAGGTCTTTAAGAGGGGAGAATTCAACACGGAGGCCAAGAGGTAAGAAGGCGTTACAGGTTAATGATTGGAGGAGAGGATCTGTTTTAGGACGAATGTGTAATGTTCCAACCTGTAGCCAGCATTTGAAAATAAACTACAGGTGGACTTGAAGCACTCTAGTTTTGCTCTACTTCCTAGAGCACCCTGTCTAACTTTTGTTGCGTTGTTTCTTTCCTAAGACAGTGTTGAAGGGGAACATGGTGGGTGTACATGCCTTCAGTTTTAGGATTATCTACACTTGTGTATTACTGCTACGATTCTTGAAAGTACATGCCTGGGTAATAACTTCAGACAAGACAATGTGGGCCATGTTGCTTGCACTGTCATACAAGAATGTTGTAAGACCTGTTGGTTTGAGTAGCTAGTTTACTGGTTGTAGTTTGCTTGGATCCAATGGTTTTGTGGGAGTGTACAGTAGAGTTTCTGTTAACCCTGTATGTGTGAGGGCCGGGTACAGTAGATTACTCAGGCAAGGCAATAAAATAAAAAAAATGGGGAAAAAAGTGGTGTGGACGTTGGTGGTGGTATGCATTGTTGCACTCTCGCTTCTTAAAATACACAGGGTGTTGTCCAGAGGAGAGCAGGAAGGCTTGTTTGCATAGCCACTTTGTTTGTCGCTTTGTTCATGAACCTACCTTTCCCCAAGGGACCTTTTTTTTTAGGCTACACAGCCGGTAAGAGACGTCAACAGCGGGAAGGCTTCCTAATCTTTATGCATCAACTCTCAGTAAAATAATTCCATGTATTCACTGAACATAACTTCAGCTTGGCAACTCCAAGAACACTCTTGTCAGTCAGAAGCATAAACAATCTGTTTCCCCCCCCCCTCAAGTATTTACTTTTCCCCTCAGGGTTTCCCATTGATTATGAAAGAATTTCATGGAAGAGGCTGAAAATGTCTTTCACGGGAACATGCCTATGATCCAGCTGCAAACATGTCCATTGGAATGTGAGGAATTTAGACAGCCCTTGTGGTGATGTTATTTGTGCCTTCCTTATTGGTTCAAAACAAATATAAGAATGGCATGTCAGGATATTACTGGTTTAAAAATGGTAACAATCAAAACAGAATGTATTTAATACAGGCCAGCGAGTAGGCTTGAGCAGGTTGCCTGCTTCCCAGCCCCTTCGGCTTATTCATTCAGGGGAGCGAGTAGCAGCCTCCCTGATGCCGGCGATTTGATATTGCAATACTTGTTTTATAGGTTAGTTAATTATGTTTGCCCTAACAAAGACCAGGAAGTAGCCATCAAAGGTACGACACTATAACAACGTCTGTGGATTGATTTGGAGACTCCATTGTCATTACTGTTGAACTTCTATGGACTGTTGTTTCGGTCTGTCTCCCTCTCTGTCTCTCTCTCTCTTTCTCATATGCACACACACGAAGGCATCTCAGGTATATGAAAGTCGGTAGCAGTATCTGGATATTATGCCTTTGAGCTGTAGTCCTATTTGTGCATCGTCAGACAATAATGGAAGGAACAGGCCACATGCCTTTGATGCTAATCTAACTGTAGGATTATGAAAATGCAATATGGCTTCTTGTGTGCCGTCTAGATGTATTTGGTTATTGTCTGCTTTAGGTAGACTGAATGCGGGCCTTCCTGCAGCTGCGTTGCACATTTGCGCAGTACCAGGTGTGAGCAAAAACATCAGAGGCTGATTTCACTCTACATCTGTTTTCATATTTCACACTACTGTAGTGATTCATCAATTGTTGGTACCAGACTAACAGTAACTGATGGCTGGCAATGGTACCCCAGAGTTCACACAACTACTGTGTGTGTTCTGATACAGTCTGGCAACTGGCAAGTCCATAAGTATAGTAGGCCTAGTTCGACTTGTCTACCAAGGTTACACTCTTAGAAAAGAGAGTTGCTATCTAGAACCTAAAAGGGTTTGCCGGATGTCACCCTCTGAAGAACCCTTTTTGGTTCCAGGTAGAACTCTTTCCAGAGGGTTCTACCTGGAACCCAAAAGGGTTCTACCGGGAACCAAAAACAGTTCTCCTATGGGGACAGCCAAAGAACCCTTTTGTGTACTTAGTGGTAATGAATCAATGTATAGGCTGTATCTAACACTCTATACATCAGTGGAGGCTGGTGGGAGGAGCTATAGAAGGACAGGCTCATTGTAATGGCTGGAATAAAATAATGGAACAGTACCAAACAAATGGAAACCACGTTTGCCTCCGTTCAATATATTCCGTTCCAGCCATTACAATGAGCCTGTCCTCCTATAGTTCCTCCCACCAGCCGCCGCTGGTATACATACACAGGATACACTCTGGTACACAGGATCAGCTGTATCAAGCCTGTGATCAATAAAAGACACGGAAAACAAAGGCACCAGACTTGTCATTTCCTCCTGTCTATTGACCAATCAGCATGTTCCCTGGTTGCGAATGGGTTTGTTTATGCACACCAGACCTCTCCTATATGCAGGGAAACACTTAGGGGTAAATGTAGGCTTAGACGGGTCAAGCTGCAACATGTCTCCGTCTATCATCATTCACCAGTCACCTCACTGTCTGGCAGAGGCTGCTGCTGCAGAAACATGGGCTTGGATGAGGAAAACAGTCCTTTTTGTCTCTGCCTCCTCTGGATACAGCTCCTGAGAAAAGCTAGGCTGTTTTATAAACCCAACAATATTCTGCTTGTCTTTTGAGGACTTTTGACTAGTATTTGTATTATTCTATTGGTTATATTGGCACCTGCTTTTTGTTTCCAGAGTCTATTAAAGTGTCATTGTTGTAATTTGTAGACATGCCACTTTAAATGTTGTTTCCTCTCTGTGGAAAGTAAGTAAATCTTGGCATAATTTCGACGAATGGTATAACATTTACATAGGGAGAGTGTAGCTCATTCCCATAATCGCATTGCCAAACAAACTTTTAGAGCCATGAAATCTGGACTTTGTACCCTAGCCTGGTGTGGACCACAGTAGTCTGTCTGTTTTAGCTGGGGGCGTCTGTTGACATATTTAGTCACAAGGCTATTCATGGACATTTCTGGTGGTTCTAGACTAGTTTTGTCTGTGTGTTGAATATAACTGTAATTTAACACTGTCTTCCCTGCCTAATGTCTGTTTCTGATGCTAGGCTTCTGGACGCATAAGTCCCACGCTTTGTTAAAATCTAAAGCAGTTAAATGACTTTTAATTGCATCATTGTGCAACTATTGTGAATGAAGGTGGGGGCTTACTAGTGTGATTTACATGATTAGAACCATGGAATATTTGAGAATAGAACCCCTGTGAAGGAACAAATATTAATTTCAAGTTTGGGCTTAGTGGGCCTGGGCCCATCAAGTTAAGACATTGCAAAAATGTCTCTTTTTCAGAGTAAGCGGTGACCTCTGAAGAAATCACATACACTACAGGTCACGCAGCTTAGTCAATTGTGTTACTCCCCACTGAATAACAACTTGAATAATTAATGACAACTTTAATTTATAGATTGTTTTAGTGAAACATCATGTATACTGCATTTCACTACCAGTTTCTCATACTGTAATGTGCAGTATCCCTCTGAAGGACAAAGTGTCTGACATCTTATCAGGAGATTTGTCTGTTTAAAACGCGTGCATGTTTGCTTTGGCTGATGGGTTAGCTGTCGCAGTCAGGTTAGAGCTGATCTGTCTGTACAGTGAGAAAAATGTTCAATCCGACCTAAAGAAAAAGAAAATCGGCCATATTCTTTTTAATTTTACCTAACTAGGCAAGTCCGTTAAGAACAAATTCTTATTTTCAATGACGGCCTAGGAACAGTGGGTTAACTGCCTGTTCAGGGGCAGAACGACAGATTTGTACCCTGTCAGCTCGGGGGTTTGAACTTGCAACCTTGCGGTTACTAGTCCAACTCTCTAACTAGGCTACCCTGCCATGATTCCACTCTCCCCCGTTAGGCCCAGTCAGTTATAATGATGATGGTGTAATTAGTATAAAAGTAAGGATTGGCCACACACGTCTTCTGACAGACGGTCCGACTTTTTTCTATCAAGTTGTACACACCACACAGCAGATGCCACTTTTACTCTGTATCGTTGGGAAAAGGCTAGTCAGTAATACCTGTTGTATTCGGCGCATGTGACGAATACAATTTGATTTGATGGTAATATTGCTGATTCGGTGATTAAAGGGGAGACTGATGGGTTTTAAAAGACACCTGTAGAGAGAGACATTTTAGAGAACAGTTCAGAGGAACAGAAACTTTGATCACTGTGCTCCACCTTTTTTTGTTTCTGTTTCACATGGGTTAACCTTTCACCTCACCGTCCTCAGGGCCAATGGACAAATCACTGCACTTGTGTCTTGTGACTTGTTTGCAAATGGAGCCCCAAACGCTTTCATCTAATAGCTGCTTACTTTAAGTTGGGAAGAAAGGATTCCTTTCATGCTATATAATGCAGTGTTATGTGTAACCAGATTTGTTTTTTGTAATAACAGAATCATGTTTCATGAAATGTAGTTTTTAGATCTATTGCGAATGGTTAGGATTATTTTCGTGACAAAAATTACCCAGAGTCCTTCTCTTTTTCTACCTGTTCAATGCTTCTTATTTCTATGGATACCATCAGGGAAATATGTGTATTCATACCAGTGAAATACTACCATATTGTTTTTAGACTGTAACAGGCTATTAATATTGTGTTTTAATATTATCGTGTGAGGCTCATCTTGTCCCTTTTCCTACTGACAGAGTGTCAACCAAAAGCAAGGCACCCTCTCCCCCAGTATCAGTGAAGGGCCTGGAAGGTGCAGGCCTCTCCCAGAGACACTCTGTATCAGGATATCCTCTGATGACCATGGACCAGAAGGAGAACCTACTTGAACAGGACCTGACTCTGGTTGTGGTTCTGCCAGGCGGAGTGGAGAAGACGGCCACTGTCCATGGCAGGTGAGACTTGGGCTTAAGTCCCACATGGCACCTATTTAGTGCCTATAGACCCTGGTCAAAAGTAGTGCACTAAAGAAATAAAGGAAGTATCCCACTGTGACTAAACACCAACCAAGTGCTCCCAACTTTCCCTCCTTGAAAATGACCTCCAAGATATTCCCATGATTCCAAGATGAAGCGTGATCTAAATGTATTTTGAGCGTCAGAACAAAAATATAAACGCAAGGCAACCATGTTTCATGTGCTGAAATAAAAAATCCCGGAAATGTTCTATACGCACAGAAAGCTTATTTCTCTCAAGTTTTGTGAACAAATTTGTTTACAACCCTGTTAGTGACCATTTCTCCTTTGCTAAGATATTCCATCCACCTGACAGGCGTATCAAGAACAGCATGATCATTACACAGGTGTGCCTTGTGCTGGGGAGAATAAAAGGCAACTCTAAAATGTGCAGTTTTGTCAACACAATGCCACAGATGTCTCAAGTTGAGAGGGAGCATGCAAATTGGCATGCTGACTTCAGGAATATCCAACAGAGCAGTTGCCAGAGAGTTGCATGTTCCTGTCTCTACCATAAGCCGCCACCAATGTTGTTTTAGAGAATTTAGCAATACATCCAACCGGCCTCTCAACTGCAGGCCACGTGATACCATGCCAGGACCACCCATGGCTCTGCCCCTTCCCAGTCATGCGAAATCCATAGATTAGGTCCTAATGATTTTATTTAATTAAATTGACTGGTTTTCTTCTATGAACTGTCACTCAGTAAAATCTTTGAAATTGTCGCATGTTACGTATATTTTTTTATTCAGTATAAAATGGTATATGAGTACTGCACATCCTACCATTACATCATCTTTCCAAGGCTCTACTGTAATGTCCTATCTCTCTGAGTCAGATATTGTAGGTGGTGCTGTAAAAGCTGTGGTTTTGGTTAACAGTACTTGCACTATTAATTGCAAATTAATTGCATTAATTATGATGTGGCTGATTCCTTTCCACTTGCTAAGGTTTAATAATGTTATTTACGTTTTAGGCCCAGTAATCACATTTTATGGTTTAAATATGTGTAAAAAAATATATATATATCCTATATATAGGACACACTTAAACCGTAGTTAAAAAATAAATCATAAGGAATGTCTCTCTTGCCATTTATGAATGTGTAGTTCAATGTGTTTCTATGGGATTTGGTTTTATTGGAGAAATTGTATATATGCAAAAATTCAAAATATATTTTCATTGATACCTAAAGTGTTCCTAAATTTAAATATCAAATAGCTAAATGATCCATGGTATGACTGTCTTAAAACAAATTCATGTCAGTTTCTAAAAGCCCCCCCCAACCTCATCTTAGACTTTAGAGAATTAGCTAAGATTAATACATGTAGACTGTGTAATTTACTACAGGCCCCCTGCACACACATTTCATGAAAGTTAGTCTTATGAAGTCTGGACGATGAAACTCTCATCCACACCAATTCAGCTGAGACCAAAACTAATCAGACAAACATGAGATGAATATCTCACAGTCAAAGGGCTTTGTTGTTTTTCAGAACAAGGACTTTGTGTCCTGGTATGAAACTACAGGCCCACACTCTTCACTCGCCATCACCGAAGTTTACTCAAGATATCATTCTTCTATTTTTGCAAGACTCAAATACTCCATTGGTATATTGTGCCCCTTGCCCTCTCTAGCTTTAATCAAGACCAACTTTTAATATACACGGATTAAGCATCAAATTCTTCACCCTCTTTTATTTTACAGAGCACAGTGAACTCATTATGATAAGGATTAAACTTTTGGTATTATATTTCCAGAGACTGGGAATTTGGAAACTGCTGCATAGCTTTGTGTGGATGCTGTTGCTAAATGGTTTTCCACATCACCAACAGTTGTGTGTGAAGCACAAACTGACAGCTCCTTGTGCAAAGCTTTATCACTGTGAAAAACTAGTGTAATAATGCATTATTATTACGTAGAGTGTAACAGTCTTCTGTGATAGCATCTACTTTCGTGAGAGTAGTTTCTCCTTGGCATTTGCAATTCCCACACAAAAGTTCAGTGTTTTCTCGATACACACAGCCTTTGATCCTTAGCTTGGACGATTATTACTACTAACCTTTTTGTGTTTTTCAGCAAGCCTATGATGGATTTGTTAGTCATGCTTTGTGCCAAGTACCACCTGAACCCATCAGGCCACACTATAGAGCTCGTCACCACCAACAGAAACCACATCAAGTTCAAACCCAACGCTTTGATCGGGGCCCTAGAGGCAGAGAAGGTTTTGCTCAAGCCCAAAGGAATGGAGGAAAAGAGTAAGAAGCCTGGCCCTCAGATGCCAGAGGTACAGTTGAGACATCTGTGGTAGAAATGCCCTAGTTAAAATAATTGCTTTATCTTGTAATGTCTATTATGAAATGATAGATCTATGTTTTTCTGGCAGTTTTTAATGAGGATAGTCATGAGTTCTGATAATCTAATTGCTTTGACTCTTCAGGCAACTGTCCGTCTGGTAATAAACTATAAAAAGACCCAGAAGACTATACTAAGAGTCAGCCCTCGAGTCCCCCTTGAAGACCTCTTACCAGCTATTTGTGACAAATGTGAATTTGACCGACAGAGCACACTTTTATTGAGAGATGCCCAATCTGAGGATCCTTTGGATTTGACCTGTTCTCTCAATGATTTTGCAATAAGGGAGATATATGCAAGGGACACAAAAGGTAAGGGCTTCTCTTTAAAACCATCAGCCTTCGAAACATTCATCAATCTGAATAATTGCCATACATTCTGAACTAATCTCGGCACCCAGAGCCAAATCTTGTGTGTTAAGTCTGTCAACAAGAGACTTATTCTGAATAAACACTATTCACCATTCATTCATTTTACAATTACACAGGTGCATTTACTACCGCATATAATTTCCACCTTCTCTTCCATAGCTATGTACTCAGCAGATGTACCTGCCTCACCTACTACACCAACTCACCAAGGTCATCTAGGTAATGTAACATGATTTTACATGGGTTTTAGTTTTGCGATTTCTATTTACCAGTGACATTATGCATTTGAAGTTCATCAATACTTTTGACAGAGATTTAAGAAACGTTGTCAGTAAGATCAAATCAAAGTGTATTTGTCACGTGCGCAGAATACAACAGTGAAATGGCCGGGATCTGTATATTCCTAACAGATACCATTCCACCCAGCAAAGATAAAATCCAGAAGGAGAAAGAAAACAAGGGATTGTTCAGTCTATTCAGGAGAAGTAAGAAGAAACCTGAGCAGGTGTGTACTATGTTCATTTACAGGTCAGTTTTGGCTGATTTATGAGTTAAATGTGTGTGTGTGGGTGGGGCATGGGGATATTGTCACAGCCATGTGATTGGATAGTTTTCTCTTTGCTTACTGCAGAAAACAGGCCTTTGATCAGGATCTGATTGGATGTTTGTTTGCTCTTTGAAGGGAATGACTGCCAGTGCCCCGGCGTCCCCAGTCTTCCCTAGCAGGCCTCGACCTCTCAGCATGAGCTCACTCAGTGCCCACTCCTCCACATTCAACTGCAGCACCATGCCTTCTGACATGTCAAAGAAGAGACGGGCCCCTCTGCCACCAATGCTGGTGTCCCAGAGCCCCCCCTCTAACCTCAGCCATCGCCAGAGGTCCATCTCCGCCTCGGAGCCCGAAACCCAAACGGATGGTGACCAGGTGAGTGGGACTCAACCCGACTGGACCTGTGTTCTGGCTTTACCAGGTCTATTTGTAAAGGTAGTTATTAGTATGTCCAGAGAAATGGCTCATGATGCATTTTTAAAATTGAAATCCTAGACAAGCAAATCAATCATTTCAGGTAGGTTACTTCTTTGCATACTTCAACTAACTCGTTTTCCTCTTCTGTTGTGGAGATGACGACTGGTCTGAGTCGCAGAACAGAGTCTTCACTGAAGAGGACAAAGCGCAAGGCTCCTCCACCCCCCGCATCTCCTGGAGTGGTTGTCCAAGATGAAACTTTGCTAGATAGAGGTAAGAGTGGTTTCAATGAATTCATATGTACTGTATTGAATTGGCTTGTGCTCAAGCCCCTGTCTAGATACTGTATTTCAGGTGTAGTTTCTTACATTGGTGGAGTTACCTGAAAAGTTTTTTTTTTGGGATGTTGGTGATTTAGTTGCTCTTTCTTCTGGTTTGAGACCTTGAGTACAGATATTGTACTTTGGTCTCTAAAGTCAACAACTGAGAATAGTAAATAAGACCAATGATTGATCAGTGGGAGTTGCAGTCATTGTATTTGACTCCAATGCCTCCTAGTGGTCAATATGAAACAGTTACAGAATGAAATAGCTACACTTATGGAGCCTTCAGTACTCGAGAGTTTGAATACAATTCAGAAAAGCAAAACATTTTGTGATCTCATGGGAGAGATAATAAATATATATATATGTTCCTCCATAAGGGTAAACACCACGTTCTATCAGTACTTCCTCCCTCCTAAACTTGCAGCCTGCGCGTCACCAGACTTTAGTGCCCGAGGGAGATTCTGCGCTGGCGCAAGCTTCCTGTTGTCTCTCCTACCCACTCTGCTCTGCTGCCTCTTTCACCTCCTCCTCAAGCATCTCCTCTACCTGCGCTGGCCTGCTGCTTCTCCTTCCCACACGTTCCACCAATCGGATGAATGTGTCCTGTTGATTTTCTTGCTGCGTGTTTACACCTCCAATATGATCAAATTGGTCAAACAAAATACACTCTTGAACACAACAATACAGACGTAAATACATGCATTACTTAGTTGCGATACATTGAACGACCGTTTCCAGACTTTTGATCCAATGCATGGATTTCTATGGGTTTATGATTATAAAGTGATGGAAATCAGACACACTGTTATTCAAGGGGAACAGGTTGGAATGGACTATCCGGAAATCCACTACCTGCTATTGATTGAATACCGGCTTTTGGTTATACCTGTTACTAACTAGCTTAGATTGGGTTGCATGCTTTCTGTGAGAGAGGAATGATCTTTAGTGATCTTTTTAAAGTTTTAAATATACATGAAGTACGTTCTAATCACTCCCAGTCGTTCAGCAATACAGACAGCCCCGGGAGACTTTGCGTTGGATCTAGCCATCATCCTCTTGTTTATTCTGAATTGTGTTTTTGCATTTTCAAATGGCTCTTTTGATACTTGTTTCCGCTCTGTTCCAGTCTTTTGTAACATGTTTAAAGTCTCCTGTTATGCTTTCCACACGTCAACTCCTGGTGTTGTCAGACCTGCGTGTATTTCATAGAAACGTAATTTGTACGTTCAGTATTTGAATACTACACTAGCCAATTATCCCAGATCGTATGAATAAAAGATGTGACTGCTCTCTGCTTGTATTGCTACATCTGCCCTCCCTCCCCCGCTGGCTTCACATAATCGAATTCGCAGAGAACGATCAAGCCCAGATTCTGGATGTCTCTCCCTGACGTCCCACGGCTGTTCATTTTAGTTCGACATCAGACTGCACAGTGAGGAGTCTCAGCTTTTGTATAACCAGCCTGCTGAATATTCCTTCTGCTCTCTGTTTCCCTGTGATGGCCTTGAAGTGCCGAGGGAAGAACTAGAGGGGAATATGAGATGCTAGATGTCTTCATTAAGCTCAATTCACTTGTCTGAAGTATCCCGAACACAATAATATTATGTTCGCTGTTGTGTGAAAGTGACACTAGTAATTAGTGACATTTTTAGTAATTAGTGACATTTTTGGCCAATACCATTATTTTCCTTGCCAAAAAAAAACGATTGAACCAATATTTAACATTTTAGCTGCCTTTTATGCATTCTAGTACATTTTAAATAGTCTACACACACACACATGGACGCAGCGGTCTAAGGCACTGCATCTCAGTGCACGAGGTGTCACTACAGTCCCTGGTTCGAATCCAGACTGTATCACATCCAGCTGTGTTTGGGAGTCCCATAGGGCGGTGTACAATTGGCCCAGCGTCGTCCGGGTTTGACCAGGGTAGGCCTTCATTGTAATTAAGATTTTGTTCTTAACTGACTTGCCTAGTTAAATAAAGGTTACACACACCACACTGTCCAAAAAGTAATTTTGGGGGGAATTTACTTATGTCCCCATTACCAGTAAAACATAATCAAAACCTATTTCTTTCACTTACTTGCTGTTTCGTTGTTTATTTGTTAAGTCGTTTCATTCTCAACCAGGATTTCATCAAACATGCCAAGCAGTGAAGTTTCAGCTCTGTCTGTCCGCAGCCTCTCTTCCTCTGTGCGCACTGTCACTGTGCCCATTTCCATCTTCTCCAGCTGTGTATGTAACATTTCACGTAAACCTTGTTTCTTGTCTGCATCGAAGTAGCGGTCTTGGTACATAGCATCGAGCATGGTGGTGACACAGTAAAGAGAGAATGCCACTGAATTGTTCACAGCCTGTGTCGGCAGTTTTGTTGAGCAGGCGTTTCAATGCCATGACAGAGGGTATCACGTCTGCTGCAAGCGCAGTTGATGAGGTTCTTTCTCAAATCAGTTGTTTGAATGGAGCACACTGGTGTGTTCCTGTTTCAAACATGTCCTCAAATGCTATTGAAATGTCAGCAGAGGTATGACAACCAGCACATTCATGAGCATGCAATACGACCTTCCTCAGTACGAAATCCTCAACGACCCACTGTGCTGTCAGACTCGGCATGCTCATGGGGCTGATATTGCTGGTCCAAATGTCAGTCGTGAAGCTAATAGCAGTGACGCCACTATTGTGTAACTCCGGTAGGGCAACATCTGAAAAATAGCGCACTTTATTGTGTGTACCGGTGCTCGACTAGTCGGCGAAAGCCAACATCACCCCCGACACGACAGTTGATTGTCAAGTGCAATGAATTTCATTATCTTGACGTTTTAGTTGTCTTGCTGAAATGTTCTTACTCTTTCAAATAACTGCTCGACTTGTTGACTGCTCGATCCACACAGCAGACATTGTGGGCCAGGTTAGGAATGCTGTGTTGTGCTAAATTTTCCATGGCGTCATTACGTCATGTGCATACCTAATATAACGTAGGTACGTCAGCTTTGACATCGGTTTTGCACACCTGCGTTAAACTAGACATCGGGCCGATGTCTATATTTGCCTGACATGAAACCCATCTCGTCCAAAAAGTTGACTCAAGTTTGTTAAAAATCACCTGGAGGCACCTGGATGATCATCAAGACTCTTGGAAGAATGTTCTATGGACAGATGAGTCAAAAGTTAAACTTTTTGAACGACATGGGTCCCATTATGCCTGGCGAAAACCAAACACTGCATTCTACAGTAAGAACCTCATACCAACGGTCAAGCATGGTAGTGTGATGGTTTGGTGATGCTTTGCTGTCTCAGGACCTGGACGACTTGCCTTAATAGAAGGAACCATGCATTCTGCTCTGTATCAGAGAATTCTACAGGAGAATGTCAGGCCATCCGTCTGTGAGCTGAAGCTGAAACGCAGCTGGGTCATGCAGCAAGACAATGATCCAAAACACACAAGTCTACATGAAAATGGCTAAAAAGCAAAAACAAAAATAGTTTTGGATGGCCTAGTTAAAGTCCAGCCCTAATCCCAATTGAGATGTTGTGGCAGGACTTGAAACGAGCAGCTCGTGCTTGAAAACCCACAAATGTTGCCGAGTTAAAGCAGTTCTGCATAGAAGAGTAGGCTGAAATTCTTCCACAGCGACATGAGACTGATCAACAACTACAGGAAGCGTTTGGTTGGAGTCATTGCAGCTAAAGGTGGCACAACCTGTTATTGAGTGGAAGGGGTAATTACTTTTTCAGACTGTTCACCCACGACTGCGTGGCCACGCACGCCTCCAACTCAATCATCAAGTTTGCGGACGACACAACAGTGGTAGGCTTGATTACCAACAACGACGAGACGGCCTACAGGGAGGAGGTGAGGGCCCTCGGAGTGTGGTGTCAGGAAAATAACCTCACACTCAACGTCAACAAAACTAAGGAGATGATTGTGGACTTCAGGAAACAGCAGAGGGAACACCCCCTATCCACATCGATAGAACAGTAGTGGAGAGGGTAGCAAGTTTTAAGTTCCTCGGCATACACATCACAGACAAACTGAATTGGTCCACTCACACAGACAGCATCGTGAAGAAGGCGCAGCAGCGCCTCTTCAACCTCAGGAGGCTGAAGAAATTCGGCTTGTCACCAAAAGCACTCACAAACTTCTACAGATGCACAATCGAGAGCATCCTGGCGGGCTGTATCACCGCCTGGTACGGCAACTGCTCCGCCCACAACCGTAAGGCTCTCCAGAGGGTAGTGAGGTCTGCACAACGCATCACCGGGGGCAAACTACCTGCCCTCCAGGACACCTACACCACCCAATGTTACAGGAAGGCCATAAAGATCATCAAGGACATCAACCACCCGAGCCACTGCCTGTTCACCCCGCTATCATCCAGAAGGCGAGGTCAGTACAGGTGCATCAAAGCTGGGACCGAGAGACTGAAAAACAGCTTCTATCTCAAGGCCATCAGACTGTTAAACAGCCACCACTAACATTGAGTGGCTGCTGCCAACACACTGACACTGACACTGACTCAACTCCAGCCACTTTAATAATGGGAATTGATGGGAAATTATGTAAATATATCACTAGCCACTTTTAACAATGCTACCTTATATAATGTTACTTACCCTACATTATTCATCTCATATGCATACGTATATACTGTACTCTATATCATCGACTGCATCCTTATGTAATACATGTAACACTAGCCACTTTAACTATGCCACTTTGTTTACATACTCATCTCATATGTATATACTGTACTCGATACCATCTACTGTATCTTGCCTATGCTGCTCTGTACCATCACTCATTCATATATCCTTATGTTCATATTCTTTATTCCCTTACACTGTGTATAAGACAGTAGTTTTAGAATTGTTAGTTAGATTACTTGTTGGTTATTACTGCATTGTCGGAACTAAAGGCACAAGCATTTCGCTATACTCGCATTAACATCTGCTAACCATGTGTATGTGACAAATAAAATTTGATTTGATTTGAACTTTGTTTATGAAATAATAAACAAAATGAGTATGTACTGTAATTGTAGCGTTATTTGTTCACTCAGGTTCCCTTTGTCTAATATTATATATTTTGGTGAAGATCTGATAACATTCAGTATCAAACATTTGCAAAGGTAGAGCATTTTAAATGGGGCAAATACTTTTTCATGGTACTGTAAGTATTCACACACCTGAGTCAATACTTTATAGAAGCACCTTTGGCAGCAATTACAGCTCTGAGTCTTTCTGGGTAAGTCTCTAAGAGCTTTCCACACCTGGATTGTGCAACATTTGCCCATTTATTATTTTCAAAATTATTCAATCTCTGTCAAATTGGTTGTTGATCATTTCGAGGCAACAATTTGCAGGTCTTGCCACAGAGTATTATGTAGACTTAAGTCAAAACTGTGTCTCAGCCACTCAGGAACATTCACTGTCTTCTTGGCAAGCATCTCCAGTGTAGATTTGGCCTTGTTTTTCATTATTGTCCTGTTGAAAGGGAAATTCATCTCCCAGTGTCTGGTGGAAAGCAGACAAACAGGTTTTTTGTCTAAGATTTTGCCTGTGCTTAGCTCCATTCTGTTTCTTTTTAATCCTGAAACTCCCCAGTCCTTAACGATTACACCCATAACCACTATGTTTGAAAATATGGAGAGTAGTAATGTGTTGTATTGGATTTGCCCCAAACATAACTTTGCATTCAGGACAAAGTTAATTGCTTTGCCATATTTTTTTCAGTATTACTTTAGTTCCTTGTTGCAAACTGGATGCATGTTTTGGTATATTTTTTTATTCTGTACAGGCTTCCTTTTCACTCTGTCCTTTGTCATCTCCATCCTGTTGTGCTGCAGGTGGCCAACCTACTACACTGGAAGAGATTGTGGAGCAGGAGGAGACCACTGCCTCTGTGATCCTAGACTCTATGAGTGATGTCCAGGAGGACGACAGTAGCCTTAACCTATCAACAGCAGACATCTCCGGGGACTCTGAGAGAACCGAGGGTCTCTCTCCATCCCCGGACGCCCCACATGCTGAGATGGAGACCTCCCCACTGTCTGAGAGCGAGTGCCCAGTGGGGGAAGATCAGTCTTGTGATCTGTCCTCAGATGGCAAGTACGAACTCTAGCAGTTAGTCCTACATTATGAATGAAGTAGTGCATCTTTGACTTCGGTTTTTTGCATTGCTTTTCTTAACTCCTGTTTTTGACAGACTAGTCCACAGCATGGTGAACAACGCTGAGTGCACGGTTCCCATGCTGAGTGTGGGGATGGACACATCTGAAACAGAAGGTGCTGGTAGGTTTACAAGTAGTGATGAATTCAAATACATCAAGTTCCTAATGCGTTAACTATGGATGTAATGCTATAGCTTTAGAAGCAATGTGGCAAAATCCATGTCTACTTTGTACTAAATCATGTTTTTTATGTTCTCCAGAAAGCCCTCCATGCCAAGCAGAGGAAATAAGTGACCAGACAGGTTTGCCATGTGAAGATTCCACAACACAAGATGGGGCCAAAGGTGAATGTAGTACTGAGAGCTCTCCTACTATCAGCCCACCAGCAACCCAGCCAGTGACACAGAGCACAGGAACACAGGCCTCCGATCAACTGGACACTGACCCCTCCTGTGGTGAACCACCAGCGGCCACCAGCACCCCCTGTCTCCCTGCCAAAGCCTCTACCCCTGGAGCGGTGGGCCAGAAGAGGGACATGTCCACATCCACAGAGAAGCTGCTGACCACTGCTGAACCCATCACACCTGCCTTATCTCCTTCCTCAGCAGCCCATCGGGACCAAACATCCACTCAAAGTGCCCCGGCCCCACCGAAGCCATCCAATGAGCTGACCAGGGACTACATCCCCAAGGTGGGGATGACTACGTACACTATCGTGCCTCAGAAGACTCTGGAGAAACTGAGATACTTTGAGGTGGAGCTAACGTTGGAGTCCCCTTATGTGGCTCTAGAGAAGGAAGTAGATATTGGTTCACTTGAACTCAAAGAGGCTGAGCAGCTACAGGTCAGAACACAACAGACAGAGCTGCCGTCTACTGTACCTCGGGAAGACTATCAGTCTCAGCAAGTCCACAGCACTACTACTAGTGAGAGCACTGTAAATGGCAACCTGATCGAGTCTATTCACTCCCCCTCAACACCGACGACAATAACTATTGCAAGAGATGACAAGATTCCATCCCCTGCTAGTGGTGGAGACCAAGCAGGCTCCATAGCAGAGGTCAAGGAGATGAGAATTCCACCCGCAACTAAACCCAAGCCTGGCTCTTTCCGTTTGCCACAGCACAAAAGAACACCTGGGTTTTACGTTACCTCGGCTGCAGTGAAACGTTTGAGTGCCAGTCCTGACGCTGGCCAGAGGGAGGCTCCAGGCAGTGTAGTGGCAGCAGCAGCAGGGCAGGCCCTGCAGCCAGTAGGAGGCAGCTTCCCCCCTCCTCCTCCTCCGGTGCAGTGGGACGAGGAGACATCAGAGGGCGCTGAGATAGTTGAGGTGGAGCTGAGGCCAAAGGAAGAAGAGAGCAGAAGTGTGCCCCCTCCACGGCCCAGTCCCGTCAGGGCGCCCCCATCCCCAGGACTGAGCCTGGAGAAATTGAGGAGTTTTACTGCTCCCAAACCCTACTCTCCTACTACCCCATCCCGCTTTGCCCAAGCTGTATCTTCGGCAGTCAAAAGGTCCCAGTCCTTATCCACTGGGTCCACCTCACCATCTCCTTGCTCGCCACCATTCTACCCAATCACAAGCAGCTTTTTTGTTAAAGATCCTAAAGGAACAGATGGGGATAAGGTGAGTAGTTGCAGATGTTTTGTGTCATGTTCTTTCTATTAGAAGCCATCCAATGAGCTGACCAGGGACTATTATATTCTCTATATTAGAACATACAGTGGGAATCTGGATATTGATCTAATTCAATTCATTTCTAAACGAGGATAGTGTATCTTCGCAGCTCAATGAAAGTTGCTTTTCCCTTAAAATTCAGAGGCTCAAATGTTGATTGCTTTGATACTTGTATTGAAGTTCAAAGCATAGGACTACCTTTAAAAATACTTTGCAGTAGAATTGAATCTCTCTTCACAAGATGATTTAAAAGTGATCCATGTTTCACTGTCTGTGCTATCTTTAAACATTTGACTACCCTCAGATGAACTCTTCAGTCTGCTGTTTTCCCATGTCCTCTAGGGTCAGCTTTGAGACTTTTGAATAACACAGGAAAGGGGAGGTGTACTCCTCTGAGAATGTATATACAATTTTCTCTCAATGGAATTAGCACACTACAATGAGCTTTTGTTTCTAGGTTGGGTGTGTGTTTTTTTTCCCCCCCAGTGTGGCCTGGTAAACAATCCTAGCTGCTTATCCAACCTCTTAGACACCTTGACCTATGACACGTCCCCTCCATCAGAGACTGGGCCGGTGGGCCGGTGTGCCTGCGTGTCAATGATGTGCCTGTCCTTGGGGAGCCACACTTTGTATCTCCTTGTGAATAGCCTGAGCGCACGTCTTTTACCATAGTTATTCCTGAAGGACTCTCTGTACCAGGCCTATACCGTGGTGTACTGGTGGTTGATGTATCTAAAGCAGGTACAGCAGTGTCTTCTTTCGAGTTTCTCTGTATTGACTGGCACACTCAGTTCTGAGTCATGATTGATTGTGTACATTGTGTCTTCTCCGCTGAGCACAGGGCAGTGACAATAGCGATTGGGTGAAGGACAAAGGCTTGGAGCTCCAGGGAGTGGGGGACCCGTGCAGTGTCCCAGCCAATGACATAACTGTTCAGATGGCAGGCCAGAGTGACCCTGGGCGGCGCCACAGTACGTGTGGAGAGGAGCTGAGAAGCAAAGGGTCAACAGAGGCATCTACAGTAAGGACTAGACTGTCACATAATATGGTGTTAAGTGGGGAGGGACTGCGACAGTGTCATAGACTGCTTACTGTAATATGACACTCCCTCACCACTTAACACCATGTTATGTGACAGTCTAGTGCTTACTGTAGATGTCTCTAATGATCCTTTGCTTCTCAGCTCCTTTCCACACGTACTGAGGCGTTGCTCAGCGTCACTCTGGCCTGCCATCTGAACAGCCATGTCACTGGCTGTCCCCTTCCCTGAAGCTCCAAGCCTTTGTCCTTCTCAGACTACATGAATGTAGTATGTATAATTGCGTTAAGTTTCAAGTTCCCTCTTCTTTTTTTTGTTGTATTTTCAGGAGCCTGATGTCCTGCCCTCGAGTCTGTCAGTGCCTGAGCCCAGGAAAGAAGAATAAAACTTTGTTTGATAGTTTTAAGACCTTGGTTGCTAGTCTTAACAACAACCTACACACTGTAGAAGACTACTTTTTCTGTTTTGTTATGAGATACAGTAATTTATGTCCTCCACATATAATTTTGATGTTATGAAATAATTTTATGTATTATTCCCAATTGTGTTTGAAATGTGATTCATATTGGACTTTTCAGCTGTCTTATTTTGCCAACAAATGTATATTATTAGTTTTAATATTGAGTTGTAATTTTCATTGAGAAAATACAGTAGCCTATTTAGTACTGTCTACCATTTTGAAGAGGTCAATAATTGGACTGACCTGAAAGTGGTACTTATAAATTCCTCAGTCCATTTATTTTATTTTATGTTACTCATTTGGTTTTGATAAAGCTGTGCCCGGACATACACTGGTATGTAAAGTATTTCTCTGTTATGAATTAAAGTTACATTCACAGCATATTAAACTATTGACAATCAAAGAGTGTATCTCACTGACTATTTTCTGAATGACTTAAACACTAATTGCAACCAAATCATATACACTAGACAATTCATGTTATTAAAAGTACAAAAGGTCCCGTAACTGAAACGAAGCATGCTTCAACTACAATTAAACGGTACAAAACAACATCCCATAAAAAGTAAGCTGATTCTTCTCTCTACAAGATTGAACCATTTTTCAGTCCGGATCTCAGCGCCAGACCCCTCTCAGGTAAAACGTGAGGGCTGTGCATGACGTAACGCATACGTAAATATAAACACCTGTCTAGGGAGAACGCGTGGACTAGATGAGCAAACACCTCAAAGACAGGGATGAAGACGAGAGAGGAAGCGATATGCAGTAACAGTGCTATTTCAGCGAGCGGCAGGTATTATGTTACAATAAACCATGTTCTAGGTAGCGCCGGCATTGTCTAATTGTTTGAGTTATATCGAGAAAGAGTATAGCTAGCCTACTGTGTAATTATGTTAATGTCGATGGTTACATGGTGTCCTCGACCTATCCATTGTGTTTTTAATGTCCTTCGAATATGTTGACTCGTAATCTTATTTTCTGACAGACGATGTGTGTGATGCATGTTAATGTGACCATAAAGGTAAAACACGTGCAGCCTACCTGTCTTGGCTATGTCATAAGAGGCTGAGGTGAAATAATGTAGCCTTTTAAAAGCTACAATGTCACTTTTTTGGCAACCGGAGCAAATTAACATAGAAATTGAGTTATAGATCCATCATTCTAATTGATAACAAGTCTAAGAATCTAGTGTGCAACTGCAGCCCACAATTCGGACGTTCCTGCATGTGGGCATTCCTGCAGCCCTTCCACCGCCCAGTATACTATTGTTTCCTTCATGACCGCCCCCCCTCTTTAAAGTTTTTAGTTTTTGCGTCATTTACTTTCGGTTTTGTAAACCAGCATCAAGCAGTTGAAAATAAATTTTACATAACCCAAAATATTGTATATCACAGCGGTTTAGACGGTACAAGGATTCTCTACACAATGACTGCTTGTTTTGGCACATAAACTGAATTTAGGCGGACAAATCGAATTTTAGCAACCAGTAAATGGCGGAACGATTTCTGCATATTGCATCTTAAATGGAAATTGAAAGGTTATGGGAAAATACAACTAAAGGCTGTAACCCTTCATTATACATTCACAATTCAAAACGTAATTTCAACCATTTTCAGCAAAAACAAACCGATAAAAAACTACAACTTTGTCATGATGAATATTACAAATAGACTATTCTAGCGCTTTATTTCACACAGACTACCGTAATATGTCACTTCAATACCATACTACTGCCATCTGGCTGTTGTTTGTATGAACCTACCGAGTCATGGCTCGACATTGAAATCCATATGGCCTAGCCTACTTGTCATTATTAGAGCACAAGGCCATATAGGGTGCAGTCACCTAACCGTCACTAAAGTAATAACAATTAGTATCCTATTATAGCACTTAACTGACCATGACTAAATGTGTAAAATATTTATGTACAAATGTTAAATTATTTATAATGTATGACTTAAATGTCAAGCTGTTATTGGTCAAATATAATAATTATTAAATTGTAGCATCATGTCTTTGCTTTTGGTCTTGAAGGTAGTAAGTTTGAAAGAGGCATGATCAAGTTGGTGCATAGCCGTTAGGAATTAAATAATGTTGTTTTTTTTCTTAACCATTTTGCTTCCAAACCCTGACTAGGTTTGAAATTCATTGCAGGTTATTGCCTCATATAAAATTCTTCAAGAATGGGTGTGTATTTTTAGTAGTTTGATAAGGAGACCTCTAAAATATCCACTTACGGCCTATCTCCTGCAAAACACTCAGAGGCTAAAAGCTCTTCAGCCTAGAGCTTTTGTACACTCAGGGAACAGGCTATGCTGTACAGATTTAGCTAATGTTATCTACACGTTTTCAAGTATTTTCTCCTAGAGTTGCAAAGAGTGTGTGCTCGACAGATGCATTTTAATCTTTCATTATAATGAGCAGCGATATCTCTGAATATACAGTATTGAGAGTGGTTGAGGACACCAGGCAGTCTGAGTGTTTACAAGTGTACTATTGTAGGCTGTAAATTACAGCCTGTAATTTATTATGCTCTTGGGTATTTTGCCTGTCTTTTTGAATGCCTGAGTTTATGCAGTGGAATATGATGATGTGATAGTCCCCTGAAGTGGATCCAGCTGAACATTTTTATTTACTGAGAACATTTTTTTTTTTTTTTACAGATGCCAGTTTGCTCAACTGATGGATTTAGCTAATTAAAATAATAATAATTTAAAAGTGTATCGCTAAATATTTTGCTTGGACCGGATACCGGGGTATTTTGAAATACTATGATTTTTCAATAGTGTCGTTAAATGTTTTTTTTGCTTATTATGCTTGTTTACAAAGAGCGCATGGAACAAAATTATGTTTCGTGTTGAGCAGCACAAGAGAGGTGATCAAGTTACACTTGAAATTCACTACTAATGTTTGCCAGCTAAATATCTTATAACTACAAGTTGACTATCTAAGTGCCAAATAGATTTCCTCCAGCTCAGGGCTCCAGTTATGCATTTGTTTTGCTAACTTGCTAGCAATCGGTGGCTAGCTTTCAAGAGGAAGTTTCTTGGTTACAGCAGAGACCATCAATCCCCTCCAGGATTAAGTGTGGGTAGCCTTTTGAGATGGTTGTATAACTTTATGTGCTGGGTGATCTGTCCTTGCATTTAGTTTGTTTGCTTGCGTTTGTTAGCATTTACCTAGCGTCTGCTATGGGAAATAGCAAGTACTTGATAGCCTAAAACAAAAAAAGAACTCCTCTTGTGTGCGCTGCCGGTAATACCGTATACCCTGGTATGGTACAGGAACAGTATGAAGGCATGTAAATCTGGATACCGTCCAACCCTACTAAATATGCGGTTCTGTTTACATTGATGTGCATACCAGTCAGGCTTGTATTGTATAGTTACAGTATCACACCTGTGACAGACAGAATGTGTACTTTTTGAAAACACCATTGAAATACTATCCAAGTCTATTCCACATGGATTATCCTTTTAAGAGTAGGATTACAGTTTTAAAGAAGAACCGTAAAAAAAATGTTTTGCCTCTTTTGGCAAATCTGTTATCCATGCATGTCAGTAAATCCGGGATCAGTGAATTTAGCTGTCTTGTCCCTGTTTTCAGAAGGGATTTGTAAAGCAATTTAAGTTGCTTTTACACATTATTTGGTGCTATACTTAAAAATGTATCATATCAGTTAATATTGAGTGTTCTTCACTTTTAAGTGTCACTCTTTTCTGGTAATAGTAATAATCTACTGAGAAAATACTTTAAGGCCAAAGTCTTATCTACTAATTGGGGAGTATTTTCAGAACTTTGTGTAAAACTATATCTGGAAAAAAGACCATACCGAGTTATTCAATAGTAACGGTCAACGTTGGCAAATCACAGGTGTGGAGTGGTCCTGTTATTTAGATTATACCCAAGAAGCATGACAATATTCATGACATCATTGGTACTGAATGTGTTGTGCCAGATATCTTTCTTTAGTTCTTCATCTGCCACGACTCGGGATAGAATTCACCAGAGATGGACAAAAAGAAGAGGACAATCCCTCAAAAGTCTTGGTGGTATTTATATATATGTAAATTGCAGACAGTAATGTGTAGAGAATCTGATTCTCTCTCTCTTTCCTGCTCTCTCTTCCTCTCTCTCTTTGTGCCCCCCCCCCAGTAGTTACATTACTTTACAGTAGTAATTTTAGTGTTGCCTACATACTGTAGACATGACAAATTTGGAAGTCGGTAACATTAGAGTATATCACATAATATTATATTTCACATTAAATTACTGTAATCTGCCTGTTGGATCGAGAATTGCATTCTTCTGCTTTTAGCTTTGGCACTTCTTGAGTTGGAGCAAAACAGCCTAAAACAGTTTCCTAAAACTTTTTTTTTGTCACAGGGTTTTGTCTATTGCTAGCATCTAGCAGCATGAGGTGTTTTGGCTAATCAGTCATACACATAATGGCTCATACAACATTTCTCTCTAATCATCAAACCGGGACTCCAAGAAATGATAGATTGGGGTATTATAGCTTTCCCCTTTTCTGCGTCAACAGAGGATGAAGCATTAGAAAGGTATTTGAATTCTACGAGGTCCTCCGTTAGAGCAGCTGATGTAGTGTAGCCAGCTGGGACTGGGGAGCAGGTGGGGTCAGGCTGCTTAGTAAGTTGTTCTGTAAAAGTCAAATGGGGGTGAGAGTCTGTGTCTTACGTGCTTTTTTTCTAATGCGTAATTATGTTTCTACGTAACGGTCTAAGAATAGCTGTTTCTGCACTTTCCATAAGCACAGTACCACTTGCATGTTTGGAGTATGCTGCTCCAGAGACAAATAATTCATGATGATTATGAGGATAATGTTTGCTTATTTACTTCATATCCTAATGAGAACATAGTCTAGGGGCTAGATCATATGTTGACGTCAGTCACACTATGAGCCCGTTCCTGTTTCTTCAGCCACAACGTAAACCACACCACCTTGATGAAAGACACCTAGGCTTTGTTTGTCTTTGCAAGCTTATATTTTCCCTACGAAATCATCTGTGATTTTCAACCAACTAGTTTTGCATGAATTGCAGCTCACCTGCTCTCCCCATGTAACTCATCAATATTAGGTGAGGGGGGTGGGACTAGGATATTCAGTAAGAACAATCGACTAGGAAACGAGCAGCACTACTCGTATAATGACAGTACATAACAGTGTTGATCTAGCAAAGCTAAACTCTATCCTTAGCTCCAAATAGAAACCATTGAGACGTCACTGTTTTTCCCAACCTGGAGTGTAGGCTAGACAAGGCAGACAGTTCTAACAAGGCCAGGCTAATGCTGTGGACAGTCTTCGTGTTGGATCGAGTCCTGAGAGGGGATCACTTTGTGGGGCTGCTGAATGTATGAGAATGCAATATGACCTCTGGGAGACAGCACTAATATGGCTTTGTTTCCGTGCATGTACTGTGTGTGCAATGACGACAACAATTTAGATCCTAGGTTAAGGGACAAATCCACTTCAACTCTACTCTATAATTGGCCTGTGATCTTTACGTTAATTTACAAGTGCTCAACATCTTACTCAACCATTACTCCTCATACATAATCCACACAGGCTAGAATGTACTTAGGATTTCACCAGCTATTGTTGTCCCCCACAATGAAATTGGAGAGGGGACTGTGAATCTGTCTCCGTCCGTACATTTGTTCGTACGTTCGTTAGTCACTCGCGATATCTGACAGCACTGTCCCGATTTTGACAACTTGGGTGAATGATGCTCCTTGCCATAGAGATTTGGCTTTTACAAAATTACAATGATTGGTCAGATGGTGGCGCTATAAATACAAACTTTGAAATGTCCCGCCCCTCACCTCGTTTGACTTAGTCATGAAATTCTGGACAAGGAACACATTTGCCTCAGGGACTGATGAGGTCTGCCATTTAGAATTTTGTGAAAAATACTTAAAATGCTACTATTCTGGGACCGATCTGCACAAAACTTGATATGTGGCATCTATGGAAAAAAGTCTCTCAATACAAACTTTTCCAGACTAATACCTAAAACAACATGGCTGCTTTTGACCAATAAACACTTGGGCGTGGTCTGGCACATAAATGCATATAAACCAAGGATCCCGAGTAGCGCAGCAGTCTAAGGCACTGCATCTCAGTGCTAGATCACAGCTGGCCGTGATCGGGAGTCCCATAGGGCGGTGCACAATTGGCCCAACGATGTCTGGGTTAGGGGAGGCCGGGGTAGGCCGTCATTGTAAATAAGAATTTGTTCATAACTGACTTGCCTAGTTAAGTAAAAGGATATTTGTATTGTAACACAATTTGGTACACGTTGCAAGTACTATCAAGACTCAACATATGTAAGAACATTTAATATTGACCACACGGTGGCGCAATAATGGGTACATTTATATCTATTGATCTGTTTGACTCTGAGTGGTGACATTTGGTACACATGCTCAGGGATATGAGTCTAGCTAACCCATGCGATATCTTTGAAACCACTGGCCCGATTTTGACCAAATTTGGGTGAATGATGCGTCTTGCCATAGAGATCCGTCATTTACAAAATGCCACTGTGGGGGACAATTGGAAAGCATTTGCATTGACTGATAGCCGAAGAATATGTTTCAGGCCAGGGTTATTTTTGGACAGCTCATTCTGCTCTGCCCTGTCCTTGTCTCAGACTTTGCTTTTGTAGGACCCCAGTTGGATTGTTTGACTAGTCTGTCTCTTACTGTCTTATTGTCTTACTTTTCTGTCTGTCGTGCTCTCTCTGACACACACACACACACTACCTCGCTAATTCACTATTGTGCCGCTAATGCAATAGACTTGCGTCCTGTCCAGGGGGTATACTTGTACATCAAGCTGCTACACACTACAGAAACGGGAGGCTTCTGCCCTATGAGCCATTCCGGCTCACACAAGGCTTTTGCAAGGCTATTTACGTACTGCTTATGCATTGGACGAATAAGCTTGGGACTGTTTACATTCACCTTTACAGAGACTTCAGCAGTAGCATGTCATTTATTTTATTGTTTCCTGTTGTTTTTTTTGTGTGTGTCGTGCTTTGTCAGTGGTGCTCTCCAAAGAGGGAGCCTTTCTTATGATGGTGTGTCTAAAGTGAAAAGGTAACCTAAGCCAGGTGGAGCTGTGTTATTGTGACAGTGCTGTTAGCTCGGGCTCCTTTACACTGGGAGTGCATTACTGGAGGCACACAGCTCCCTTTCACAGCTCCCTTTCATTTCCATTGAATTGCTAGGGGGCTGCTTAAACAACTGAGGACCCTGAGGGCTGTGGTCAAAAGTAGCGCACTATATAGGGACTAGGTTTCCATTTGGGAAGCACACTGAGACACAGGAGCCTCTTCAGGGTGAGACTGAAGCCATGTTCTGGGAAAAGATGCTCAGTGTCCTTCTCAAGAAAAGCCTTTAGTGCTTGTTTTGTTAACTGTGAAAAGACACAGTGATGGGCCATTTGAATCCTAGAATCGAGTGATAAGAAAAAGCAGAACATTACTTATATTTAATCAAAACAAGTGATATTCAGGTAGTGGGACATGTAACCAAATTCCCCTTGGAATTTACCGAATACATGAGGGGGGGGGAATGTAATCTGTTACTTTATCAGCAAAAATATTGTAATACTTCTAGGATTACTTTTAAATTCATAATGTATGTTTGCAATAAATATTTGACTCCTGTTTTTTCAAATCAACATTGAAAAAAGGCACAAATGTAAGTTTGTTCCGCCTGAGCGAATCTGACCACAAGTCAGAGACCACTGTGATGACACACCGAATGCCTTTTGAAGGATTGTGTGAAAAGAGTAGGCTTTTGTAGGCTACAGTCCAAGCTATTATCTTCCAATGGCCCTGACTGCATCCAATGATTATCCAACTTGAATAAACTCTTGGAGGTAAGGACAACAGCAGTGGTGTAGCCTACGTGCGCCTCTGATAACACTTATTATTGAAATCTACATACAGTAGCGCAGTGATGTGAATCACAGTGCTGCTCTCTCATTTAGCCATTTGCACCTTAGATTGTGGTTGTTGTGGATGGCTGTTCACAAATGTACACTGAGTTTACAAAACATTAAGAACACTTTAATATTGTGTTGGCTGGATGTCCTTTGGGTGGTGGACCATTCTTCATACACATGGGAACCTGTTGAGCTTGAAAAACCCAGCAGCGCCTACTACCATACCCTGTTCAAAGGCACATAAATCTTTTATCTTGCCCATTCATCCTCTGAATGGCACGCATATACAATCCATGTCTCAATGCTTAAAAATCCTTCTTTTAACCGGTCTCCTCCCCTTCATCTACACTGATTTGAAGTGGATTTAACAGGTTACCTCAATAAGAGATCATAGCTTTCACCTGGTCAATTTGTCATAGGAAGAGCAGGTGTCCTCAATATTTTGTACACTCAGTTTATATGTGTATTTTAACCCAAATGTTTTTCGACCAATGGACAGCCAGTGAGAATTGTGCTCTTGCAACCACCGCATAGTGCGGATAAAAGTTTGAGGGATTTCCTCCCTTCCTCTGTGGTATTGTGCTCCACATACTGTCAGAAACAAGTTATAATTTATGAAGACCACAAGTAGGGCTTTTATTGCTCAATCTAGTTTGTGCTGATAAAAAATATATATATTTAAAAAAAAAAAACAGGCCTAACAGACACATGCTCAAACTCGCACAGACTTAACATAGACTTAAACATCTGCAAATTGTTGAGATATCAAGGTGACACCAACAAAAAAAGTTAATAGTCCTATAGAAAATGCAGCATACGGCACTCATCTTTCACATGCAAATAGCACTTATCGGTAGTGCTCAAAGCATGCAATTCCACGAGAGCAGCATTTATTTTTCAACACGACGCAACGATACCAATCAGTCCTCCATGACAACAAAATCATTAACAGAGTAGGCTAATGAGCTTTTAGTTTGAGTTATGCTCAGGTAATTTTGGGCTAAGCTATATTTCAAAATCCTTTTCTTGAAGATCAAGGGGTATTAAATCAACTGGAATGACTGGAAATTTGACCGACGTTGGTGAAGATATAGCCTAATTGTATTAGTATCTGTAGTAGAAAAGAGTTGGACAGAAGAAGCCTACATAACCAACCCATAAAGTAAAATGCAACATACATTCATGGCCAGCTATGTAAACTTTAACATTGCTTTATCCTGCAATAGATGTTGTTCAATATACATTTTTGTCTCCTCAAGGGGAAATAAATAAAAGTAACTGAAAGTAATCCAATTACGTTACTGAGCTTGGGTAATCCAAAAGTTATGTTACTGATTACAATTTTGGACATTTAACGGCAAGTAGCCTAGTGGTTAGAGCGTTGGGCCAGTAAGCGAAAGGTTGCTGGATCGAATCCCCGAGCTGACAAAGTAAAAATCTGTCGTTCTGCCCCTAAACAAGGCATTTAACCCACTGTTCCTAGGTCGTCATTGAAAATATTAATTTGTTCTTAACTGACTTGCGTAGTTAAATAAAACATGAGTTACTGTAACGGATTACATTTAGAAAGTAACCTACCCTAGCCATTAGTAACCCTAACATGTAGTCCATAGATTTGTATTTTTTACAAAATATTGAAAAGCATGTTAAAAAGAAAAAATAAGTGTTATATTCTCGGTCACAATTGTGACCGATGGATGTGCTTATAATACAATGAACATACATTGACCCCAATTCTTCAGCCCCAATATCTATATACCACAGCCCACTTACCCACACACCCCATGCCCTGACCCTAACACCCACATGCCAATTCCTTAATATTGATACAATCAAATACCGATATACCCATATCATAGCCCTAAATGCCCTATTTGTTACTCATAGACTCCAGTTCCTTTTCCAATACTCCTCGGCCCTGATACCCACTTTCCTTAGGCCTGTATTCCCCAAGTCACCAACGGTAACATATGGAGCTAATTGCTACACACCCAAACCCTGTTATTTGCTTATCTTAGGCCTGTGATCTCTGACCTGTATACGCTAGTCATTTCATTGATAAACTCATAGTACAGTGTTATAACACGTGCCACATTAAACCATTTTTCCTACCACAAACTTGTTGCCAGAGGATTTGAATGTGCGATAGCCGTCCGTCCAGACCCAGCCATATGAGCCTTGTGTATTTCTACACTCCATTACTCGTAAAGCAGGTAAATCCATGGGCATGCTCATATATAAAACAGGTGTGCCCAAGCCTCAACATCCATACAAACAAGGTCTACAGTTGTACTTTAGCCCCAATATTCTTACAGACCAGGTGTACACCTGCATGTGTAACCTCCATTTTATTTAATGTTTTAACAGATCTACTGCTACATGTCAGGCCCAATTGTCAAAAAAAAAAAAAAATAGGTGTACTTCTCCATTTCAGCCCCAATATTTATACACACAAGGGTACACCTGTAATTCAGCTCCAATTTACATACCTACAAAGTCTGCACCTGTGCTTGAACCCCAATAGTCAACTAAGCCAGGTCTAAATATGTGCCAAAGCCTGGATACTCATAAACTGTAAACCAGGTCTACCCCTGCACCTCAGCTCCAGTACTCCCGCAAACCAGGTCTACACCTTTGACTGAGTCCCTGAGTCCCCTGAAATGACAAAATATGACTTTCTACAGTCAATCACTGATTTAAACATACAGCATGTAGAGGCTAATGAATTAACGTCTGTAAGATCATCTTGATTAAGTATATCCACAACCCAACTCGACTTCAATCTACTGGGGAAAAAAATAAAGACTCTGCTATGATGAATGAGTTAGAGCCACTGTATTGGTCACACCATTGGTCACACCGCTAAGATATGTTCATATACCTCCAGCGTCATTGATTCCATGGATTGAAAATGGAAGGCACATTTGTAAACTAGACCCTTTTTTAAACATATTTACATAGAAAATATTTTTAAATGCCAACAATGTATTTGTTTTTTTAAGCTGTTGAATACAGACTTCTGGTGCCAATATGTCTGTAAAAGTACACCTTGGAGATTTATGCTTGTGGTCTTGAGACCATTAGAGAAATCATACTAAACTTCTCTGAATCATACTAGACACCTTTTTACTCATGCATAATATATGACTCATTTGTTGATCTTCTCTAGAGCCTGTAAAGTACAAACATTACAAACATTTCTTTCCACTATTGTGACCGATGGGATTAAATGGGTTAATAGCATTGTCCATCATTTTTTTGTTATTGCAATTTTAAGTAGCTTTTTGAAAAGTTGCTCCTATACAGATAATGGCCACTTTTCAGTTTTGAAGCACATAACATTATCACCCTCAACAGCCAACAACAAGCCTACTTACTAATAAAGTAGAAATTGGAGTTAGAAACATTTTGCAATGGTTTGTATAGAATGAAGTTCTGCCGTCTAGATTTCAGCAAGCTAAGCAAACTGGTACTGCTACCGGATGTTACCATGATGACTGCCTGCATGTGATTATCTACAGTAGCCTCTCAGCCTCAGCCCAAACTCTGTTACACGTTACCTTTCAGATAGCTGTTATCACGTCAACTATCACCCCCCCCGCCCACACACACACAATGCTTGGCTGGCTGTCACAGAATGACATAACCTACACAGCCCACTACATCATGGCTGGGATACTCTCCGCTTCCACATTCATCCAGTCCAGCACAGGGCTCAGTTTGAAAGTGCAGTCAGGACCTCGGTGCGAAGACTGTGACAAAAGAAGCAGTTGGTATTACAGTCTGGTAGCCGTCCAGGACTCACGACTTCGCTAAGTTACAGACTTAACAACCCTTTGCGTAGGTGTGCTTTCTGTGCAAGTCTGCTTTCCAGGGAGTGGGAGAGGGGGGAAAAAAACAAAGAAATAGAGGGAAGAATTAACAACTACAACCAAACCAGGGGGAGAAAACAAATCCCAGAGTTGGTACATGCATTTTAATACGCCACTGTGTCAAAGCCAGGGCTCATTTGCGAGTCATTGAGTTAAAAATAACTTTATTGTGGTGGATCATGTTTTGCCCCACTGGGCCAGTCGCACGGGCAGCAGATGAGCCTTGCGAAGGGGCTTGTTGTGTGCTGTGAGCAGACAGAGGATCCCTTCTAGCTCTTGCTCCCTCTCACTGTGCTCTACTCTGCTGCTTCCCCGTACACTCCATTCCAACAGCTTGTCTCTTTTTCTCTGCTCCAGATGATGCCTTGGATATAGCCGGCCCCCACGAGTGATATGAATAACACACTGGAAGACGTACACACCTCTGGCAGCCTCGGAGAGAAAGCAGGGGTTTCTGGGAGAGTGAAGGGTAATGTGAGTTGCTTTTCCAGCCCATCCCTCATCCCTTTGCATGGTCCTTTACAACCACCAAATGCCCAGCTCTCCAGGAATGCAGTCTGCCAGGGGAATAGGTATTATTAATTTCTCCTTTGGAATGGCTGGTGTGTGAATGAATGTGATTTAGTGTCACATTTTTTAAATTTTTTTAGTCATAGTTATGTTTTCAATGAACAGTCTAAAACACACACCTTGTGTTGGTAATATATATCCCCAGATTTCCTTAAAGTCTCAGCGTATCTATCTTACTTTATACTGTAACTCGCGACTCGAAGTTAATATTTAACGTATGTGATTAGTGCGCTCGTCCAATGTGCTGTCCTACAGAGGAATAGTACACCCTTTTGTGTTCGCAACAGCAGGGCACAGAGGTCCCAGTTGAACAATCACCGTAGACTTTGTACCGGTAAATGCACGACTGTCGGCGAGAGAATAGTTTTACCCAATTTTGAGAGTGCGCTGAAAGAACTGGCCTCAACTCAAACCCCTGTTACTTTGATGCTTGTAATTAGTAACTCAGTAACTGCCGTGTGTTTATATAGCAGTAAGGACATGTCAATGTGAGCCACTTTTTACCATTCAAGGCCCTCAAATGTATTTGTCAAATGTGCTGAATTTCAACAGGTGTAGACTTTACCGTGAAATGCCTTCACATATATAAACCATGTTAAATCTCAATTTTCATATCTTCTCATGATACTAATGGCAAATGTGGTGGTGCTTTTGTCAGGCCGGTCTTTCCCACACGGACAGGGTTGCTTTTTCTGCTCGTTTTTGTATGAACTGATTAAACGGACACGCTGGCTGAGTTTTTGTGACGTCAACAGCGTAGCGGCCATCGTGGCCTCTCCCTCATACAGACACAATCAGAAATCCATGTCAGATTTATCATAAGGATCGTAGGCCTGTATTTCCGTTGTGGATTCACTACGTGTGAACGGGGGTGACCCGGCTCTACAGTGTGTAGCCTATAACGTATAGAGGGTAGCCAAACTCTGTCTTGAATGATGTCAAGTTCGAATGTTATTTATGCAGACTTGGAACGAGCTCGGCTCCAAGTGTTCTTTCTAAGCTGCGCACTGCATTGTAATCTATCGTCTAGTCAAAATTCAGTTTGTCCCTCTGCTTGGTGTGTCTTCTGACTGGCGGGGACACACACACACACACACACACACACAGTCGCAGTCTCACTGTCGGTCAGCCATGTCTGTGTCTGTCTGGGAGTATCAACTGTTCAGTCCTACTTATCCCCTCGAATGTACAGAAGAGACATTATTCACAGCAAAGGCACTAACAATAGCTAGGAGGTATACAGTAGTTTCTGGCAATACACATGCTTCAGTTTGGGTATTGACAGTGATATACGATGTCTCAGGTAGAGGCTAAGGAGATCCCATGACTCGCTGTAGGCTCCTAAAGCTCCAGGCATCTAACATCTGATATATCATTGCAATGACATTACCATGAATGCCTATCTCTCCTCATTCCAGATGGAAAGACTGACCGACAGACGGCATATTGTTTGTGTTAAGAGTCAAGCTCAGCGGTTGTCAGTATAATGTTTTATATACTTATTCTTTGTCTCTCTCCAGGAAAATTGAAGAGGGAGAGGAGTCTCTGCTGGCTGCTCCTGTTCCAAGCCTTTTCCCAGAACTCATTCCCTCAACCGTCTCATCCCTTGTCTCCGATTGTTTATTACCCTCGACCAAAAGTGGCGCAACTCAGGTGAGCAGATATTTTATTTTACACAGACAAATAGAAAATACAATGTCCCCCTGTAATGATTTCCAGTGGACGACCTCCGGCATTACATGTGATCCTAGAAGGGACGACACTGCCAGATTTTAAAAAAAAAACAAGCCGCAAGACACGTGTACGTTCAAATTCTCGCATGACTCGCTCATACTTGGCATGAGCTAAAAGTCTAGAACTGCAGGGCGTGAGGATGCAGAACCAGTTGTGTGAGTATGCAAAGCACACACGCTGCAGAGAAATCCCAAAGAACATGTGACTGTGAGATCCTGACTTTGTACCTAGATTCTGCATCAGCAATAGCTGTTACAATGAACAGCGCACTTGTTCTAATGGCACAACATGTACAACCCAAGAGCTCAGACGAGGGTCGGTGACCCAGTATTTATGTAGGCCTATGTGGTGGTGTTGTATCGCCACGCATGCTGTCCTTCACCCTGCCATGGGCTGCATCCCAAATGGCATCCTATTCCCTGTATAGTGCACTACTTTTGACCAGCTCTGTAGAAAGAAAAAAAAAAAGGTGAGGGGGGGAAGAAACCTGGCACTGGATCAGTGTTCACTCCTCACTGGACCCTGGTTCTGTTCTGCTTGATCTCATCATATGGTGTTCCTGTGCCTAAGTGAAAAACTTTCAGTGCATGCTTGGGTAACACTTAAATGTAAAGTGAAAATGTAGATTTTCTCCCTAAATAGACATACCCAAAAGTAATTATTTATCAAGAGAGGGCTAACAATCATCAAACTAAAAGCTAGACAGTCAGGGAGAATAGAAAAATGAATTTAGCAGTTTTTGATTTTGTTGTTGTGTTTGAGTAAAATAACAGCGTTTGTCATGGCAAAATGCATAGAACTGCAGAAACATTGCTTTAAAACGGCAAAATGTTCTCTCAGCTCCATGGAGAAATGTGGAATTGCAGGAAATTGGCACACTTGGGCAATCAGAGAAGGGGCAAATTATTGTGGCCCTGGTGGCACAAAATAATCTCAAGGTCTGATGCTTTGGAAAATGGTGTGTGTGTGTGTGTGTGTGTGTGTGTGTGTGTGTGTGTGTGTGTGTGTGACCGTGTATTATATATAATGTGTGTGTATACAATCGAGGTGAGCGCATTGGAAATGCTTTTGTCAGTTAATCTGCTTCTGTTCTGTGGGTGGCACTGTGTGCTCTTTTTTAAAATGATTGGTCCCAGTCTCTCAAAGGCCCTAGGATACATGTGGACAGGGGTGATCTGACAGTTACTGGGACGACAGTCCAACTTGGGATGGGGGGAGGTTTTAGCAGGTGGAATAGTGGAGAACAATTGGAGGTTTACTTAGTAGCAGTGAGAATTCCATAGTATAGCTGTACGGACACAATCATTATGGTGCTTTTTAATGGTAAGTTTACAAACATATATTTTGATAAATAGAATTGAAACTTGTATTTCATTATGGTGATATAAGTATAGCCAATTGTAATGGCTCAGCAGATAATGAGAACTGACGATCAGTATTTACCTGGCTAAAAGGAATATACATTGCCTTTGGGAAGTATCCAGACCCCTTGACTTTTTCCACATTTTGTTAGGTTACAGCCTTATTCTAAAACGGATTAAATAGTCCCCCCCCCCCTCAATCTACAAACAATACACCATAATGAAGAAGCAAAAACAGTTTTATTTTTTTTAATTTTTGCTAGTTTATTTAAAAAAATATATATAATATATTTTAAGTTACATAAGTATTCAGACCCTTTACTCAGTACTTAGTTGAAGCACCTTTGGCAGCAATTCCAGCCTTGAGTCTTCTTGTATATGACCCTACAAGCTTGGCACACCTGTATTTGGGGAGTTTGTCCCATTCTTCTCTGCAGATCCTCTCAAGCTCTGTCATGTTTGATGGGGAGCATTGCTGCACAAGTATTTTCAGGTCTCTCCAGAGATGTTCAATTTGGGTTCAAGTCTGGGCTCTAGCTGGGCCACTCAAGGACATTCAGAGACTTGTCCTTCGCCCCAGTCTGAGGTCCTGAGAGCTCTGGAACAGGTTTTCATCAAGGATCTCTGTACTTTGCTCCGTTCAGAGGTCCCTCGATCATGACTAGTCTCACAGTCCCTGCTGTTGAGAGAACCTCCCCACAGTATGATGCTGCCCCCACCATGCTTCACTTTAGGGATGGTGTCAGGTTTCCTCCAGACGTGACGCTTGGCATTCAGGCAAAAGAGATCAATTCTGTTTTCATCAGACCAGAGAAGCTTGTTTCTCATGGTCTGAGAGTCCTTTAGGTGCCTTTTGTCAAACTCCAAGAAGGCTGTCATATGCCTTTTACTGAGGAGTGGTTTCTGTCTGGCCACTCTACCATAAAGGCCTGATTGGTGGAGTGCTGCAGAGATGTATGTCCTTCTGGAAGGTCCTCCCATCTCCACAGATGAACTCTGGACCCATCGGGTTCTTGGTCACCTCCCTGACTAAGGCCCTTCTCCCCCGATTGCTCAGTTTGGCTGGGTGGCCAGTTCTAGGAAGAGTCTTGGTGGTTCCAAACTTCTTCCATTTAAGAAAGATGGCGGCCACTGTGTTCTTAGGGACCTTCAATGCTGCAGAAATGTTTTGGTACCCTTCCCCAGGTATGTGCCTTGACACTGTCTCGGAGCTCTACGGACAATTCCTTCGACCTCATGGTTTGGCGAGGACATGTACTGTCAACTGTGGGACCTTAAAATGACCTCTGTGTGCCTTTGCAAATCATGTCCAATCAATTGAATTTAACACAGGTGGGCTCCAATCAAGTTGTAGAAACATCTCAAGGATGATCAATGGAAACAGAATGCACTTGAGCTCAATTTTGAGTCTCATAGCAAAGGGTCTGAATACTTATGTAAATAAGATTTCTGTTTATTTGTAATAAATTTTGCTAACATTTCTAAAAACCTGTTTTACCATTATGGGGCATTGTGAGTAGATTGAGGAATGTTTTATTTACTCCATTTTTTTTAACAAGGCTGTAACGTAACATAACAAAGTGGAAAGTCAAGGGGTCTGAATACTTTACAAATGCACTTTATTATAATTTATCAAGCCTACAAGCAATACAAGACCCTATTATTATAGTATTGTTTTAAATACCTCAATGGACCGTGAAGGAAGTCGCACTGCAAACGATCACCTTTATGCACTTAAGGAAATCACGAATATCATGGATATAATGGAACGAGTGGATATATGGAGGCTTAAATATCCTGACCTAGTGAAATATACAGTTGTTGAAGTTGGAAGTTTACATACACCTTAGCCAAATACTTTTAAACATTTCAAGTTTTCCACCATTCCTGACATTTTAATTCCAGTAAGAATTCCCTGTCTTAGGTCAGTTAGGATCACCGCTTTATTTTAAGAATGTGAAATGTCAGAATAATAGGAGAGAGATGATTTATTTCAGCTTTTATTTCTTTCATCACATTCCCAGTGGGTCAGAAGTTTACATACTAATTGAGTGTATTTGGTAGCATTGCGTTTAAATTGTTTAACTTGGGTCAAACGTTTCGGGAAGCCTTCTACAAGCTTCCCACAATAAGTTGGGTGAAATTTGGCCCATTCCTCCTGACAGAGCTGGTGTAACTGAGGTTTGTAGGCCTCCTTGCTCGCACACACTTTTTCAGTTCTGCCCACAAGTTTTCTATGGGATTGAGGTCAGAGCTTTGTGATGGCCACTCCAATACCTTGACTTTGTTGTCCTTAAGCCATTTTCCACAACTTTGGAAGTATGCTTGGGGTCATTGTCCATTTGGGAGACCCATTTGCGACCAAGCTTTAACTTGAGATGTTGCTTCAATACATCCACATAATTTTCCTTCCTCATGATGCCATCTGTTTTGTGAAGTGCACCAGTTCCTCCTGCAGCAAAGCACCCCCACAACATGATGCTGCCCCTTGCTTCACGGTTGTGATGGAGTTCTTCAGCTTGCAAGCCTGCCCCTTTTTCCTCCAAACATAACGATGGGCATTATGGCCAAACAATTGTATTTTTGTTTCGTCAGACCAGAGAACATTTCTCCAAAAAGTACAATCTTTGTCCCCATTTTGCATTTGCATTTGCATTTGCAAACCGTAGTCTGGCTTTTTTATGGCGAATTTGGAGCAGTGGCTTCTTCCTTGCTGAGCAGCCATTCAGGTTATGTCGATGTAGGACTCGTTTTACTGTGGATCTAGATATTTTTGTGCCTGTTTTCTCCAGCATCTTCACAAGGTCCTTTGCTGTTGTTCTGAGATTGATTTGCACTTTTTGCAACAAAGTACGTTCATCTCTAGGAGACAGAACTCATCTCCTTCCTGAGCGGTATGACGGCTGCGAGGTCACATGGTGTTTATATTTGCATACTATTGTTTGTACAGATGAACATGGTACCTTCAGGCATTTGGAAATTGCTCCCAAGGATGAACCAGACTTGTGGTGGTCTACAATTCTTTTTCTGGGGTCTTGGCTGATTTCTTTTGATTTTCCCATGATGTCAAGCAAAGAGGCCCTGAGTTTGAAGGTAGGCCTTGAAATACAGGTACACAGGTACACCTCCAACTGACTCAAATGATGTCACTTAGCCTATCAGAAACTTCTAAAGCCATGACATAATTTTCTGGAATTTTTCAAGCGGTTTAAAGGCACAGCCAACTTTGTATTTTTAACTTCTGACCACTGGAATTGTGATACAGTGAAATAATCCGTCTGTAACAATTGTTGGAAAAATGAATTGTGTCATGCACAAAGTAGATGTCCTAACCGACTTGTCAAAACTATAGTTTGTTAACAAGAAATTTGTGGAGTGGTGGAAAAAAAAAAACGTTTTAATGACTCCAACGTAAGTGTAAACTTCCGACTTCAACTGTACATGGCGGAGATTCAAACCAAGCTAGTTGTCTTGACTACTTATGTCATTCTCGCTGGCACTAAAAGTAAAATAAATTGTTGATGGGGACAGAATGCGGTCGGACCATCAAATAATTGGCATATACTCTTACATAATTTCCTTGTGGGCGAGGATATTGGAAATGTAATCAAAGCCTATTGGATGACAACTTGTTTTAACCAGGACAGCAGAGTTTATAACTGACAGCAGATCCCCTTATTGTATGGGACACTTTTAGATGAGCATTGAACTGCATGGCCTCTAAAGGCACATCTTTAAAACAAAAGTTTAAAAAAATAATATTAAGAAAGGAAATATTGGCGCAGAATCCGTTAGAGGAAAAACAAAAAGACATGGAGAAACCTTTTCAAGAAAAATCAAGTGTAATGGATTATAAAAAATAAAGCGAAATGGATAGAATATGGGGTAAAAATGCACTTTCTTTTAAATGTTATCTTCAACATAGACATTCTACCAAAAATAATTTACTGAAACTAGTTACAAATGACGGCGTCACCCATGATTCGCCAAACAATATTTTGAACAAGGAAGCAAAGTACTTTAAGCATATGTTTTAGTGTGTCTCCTCCATTTTCACATAACCAAAGTTAATTGGAAGTCTTTCTTCCTATTAATAATACACAAGTAACAGCGAATTAACAACGAATTATAGAGGAACTTCTTGACGCAATTAAAGTTAAGTCCGGGAAAACTCCAGGGCTGAATGGCATACCAGTGGAGGACTGTTATTGGCATGTTTTAATCTGCCATTTTTATAGTAGTGGTTATCACATACTCAACCAGGTCTGATTTCATTAATACTGAAACAGGACCCAAAGTGGTAAATATAAAGGTCCATTTAAAAAATTGGAGGCCCCTTACACTATACTTGAATGTAAAGGTATTGTTGGTTATTATTCATCCTAAACAGACAGGTTTTGTACATGGATGATACATTGGAGATAATAGAAGACAAGTACTGAAAACAATATAACACTATGAAAAATCTGGAAAACCAGGGATCTTCATCATATCTGGTATCTATAAAGTACCACTGCAATTTATAAACTCATCAAAAAAAAGAAATGTCCTCTCAATGTCAACTGCGTTTATTTTCAGCAAACTTAACGTGTAAATATTTGTATGAACATAAGATTCAACAACTGAGACATAAACTGAACACGTTTCACAGACATGTGACTAACAGAGATTGAATAATGTGTCCCTGAACAAAGGGGGGTCAAAAGTAACAGTCTGTATCTGGTGTGGCCACTAGCTGCATTAAGTACTGCAATGCATCTCCTCATGGACTGCACCAGATTTGCCAGTTCCTGCTGTGAGATGTTACCCCACTCTTCCCCCAGAAATGTCAGGGAACTTGCAGGTGCCTTGGTGGAAATGGCCCTAGCCCTCACTCTACGATCCAACAGGTCCCAGACATGCTCAATGGGATTGAGATCCGGGCTATTCGCGGGCCATGGCAGAGCACTGACACTGTCTTGCAGGAAATCACACACAGAACAAGCAGTATGGCTGGTGGCATTATCATGCTGGAGGGTCATGTCAGGATGAGCCTGTAGGAAGGGTACCACATGAGGGAGGAGGATGTCTTCCCTGTAACGCACAGCGTTTAGATTGAGTTTGTTATCATTACAGGCAGTCTGATGATTTTGTGACACACCGCCCCACACCATGACGGACCCTCCACCTCCAAATCGATCCCGTTCCAGAGTACATGCCTCTGTCTAACACTCATTGCTTCGACAATAAACACGAATCCGACCAAAACCGCAACTCGTCAGTGAAGAGCACTTTTTGCCAGTCCTGTCTGGTCCAGCGACAGTGGGTTTGTGCCTATAGGCGACGTTGCCGGTGATGTCTGGTGAGGTCCTGCCTTACAACAGGCCTGCAAGCCCTCAATCCAGCCTCTCAGCCTATTGCGGAGGGTCTGAGCACTGATGGAGGGATTGTGCATTCCTGGTGTAACTCGGGCAGTTGTTCTTGCCATCCTGTCCCGCATGTGTGATGTTCGTATATACCGATCCTGTGCAGGTGTTACACGTGGTCTGCCACTGCGAGGATGATCAACTGTCCATCCTGTCTCCCTGTAGCACTGTCTTAGGCGTCTCACAGTACGGACATTGCAATTTATTGCCCTGGCCACATCTGCAGTCCTCATGCCTCCTTGCAGCATGCCTAAGGTACGTTCACGCAGATGAGCAGGGACCCTGGGTATCTTTTGTTGTTGTGTTTTTCAGAGTCATTAGAAAGGCCTCTTTAGTGTCCCAAGTTTTCATAACTGTGACCTTAATTGCCTACCGTCTGTAATCTGTTAGTGTCTTAACGACCCTTCCACAGGTACATGTTCCTTAATTGTTTATGGTTCACTGAACAAGCATGGGAAACCGTGTTTAAACCCTTTACAATGAAGATCTGTGTAGTTATTTGGATTTTTCCGATTTATCTTTGAAAGACAGGGTCCTGAAGAAGGGATTTTTTGTTGTTGTTGCTGAGTTTATTCCTGTAACCGGTAGGATGTTACAGTATGAGTCAAAAGTTTGGACACAACTACTCATTCAAGGGTTTATCTTTATTTGTACTATTTTCTACATTGTAGAATAATAGTGACTACGTCAAAACGATGAAATAACAAATATGAAATCATGTAGAAACCAAAAAATTGTTAAACAAATCAAAATATATTTGCTGTTCTTCAAAGTGGCCACCTTTTGTCTTGATGACAGCTTTGCACACTCTTGAAATTTTCTCAACCAGCTTCACCTGGAATGCTTTTCCAATCATCTTTAAGGAGTTCCCACATATGCTGAGCACTTGTTGGCTGCTATTCCTTCACTCTGCGGTCCAACTAATCCCAAACCATCTCAATTGGGTTGAGGTTGGGTGATTGTGGAGGCCAGGTAATCTGATGCAGCACTCCATCACTCTCCTTCTTGGTCAAATAGTCCTTATACACCCTGGAGGTGTTAGGCCATTGTCCTGTTGAAAAACTAATGACAGTCCCACTAAGCGCAAACCAGATGGGATGGCGTATCGCTGCAAAATGCTGTGGTAGCCATGCTAATTAAGTGTGCCTTGACTTCTAAATAAATTAGACCAAGACACCAGCGAAGCTGCTCCCACACAGTCTTGCCACCACCTCCATGCTTCACAGTGGGAACCACACCTGCGGCGATCATCCGGTCACTTACTCTGTGTCTCACAAAGACCCCCACATTTTTTTGGCTGACTCATCAGACCAAAGAACAGATTTTCACCAGTCTAATGTCCATTGCTTGTGTTTCTTGGCCCAAGTAAGTCTTCTTATTATTGGTATCCTTTAGTAGTGGTTTCTTTGCAGTAATTCGACCATGAAGGCCCGATTTCACGCAGTCTCCTCTGAACAGTTGATGTTGATGTGTCTGTTACTTGAACTCTAAAGCATTTATTTGGGCTGCAGTCTGAGATGCAGTTGTCTCTACCTCTGTTGCAGAGGTAATTTACCTTTCCTGTGGCGGTCCTCATGAGAGCCAGTTTCATCATCGCGCTTGATTGTTTTTGCGACTGAACCTGAATAAACTTTCAAAGTTCTTGAAATGTTCCAGATTGACTGACCTTCATGTCTTAAAGTAATGATGGGCTGTTGTTTCTCTTTGCTTATTTTAGCTGTTCTTGCTGTAATATGGACTTGGTCTTTTACCAAGTAGGGCTGTCTTCTGTATACCACCGCTACCTTGTCACAACACAACTGATTGGCTCAAAAGCATTAAGGAAAGAAATTCCACAAATTAACTTTAAACAAGGCACACCTGTTAATTAAAAAGCATTCCAGGTGACTACTGTACCTCATGAAGCTGGTTGAGAGAATGCCAAGACTGTGCAAAGCTTTCATCAAGGCACAGGGTGGCTACTTTGAAAAACACTTTTTTTTTGGTTAGATTGGTTAGATTTCACATACTGCATCTCCGATGAGAGCAGAGAATGGCATGCGAAGTGGGACAACCAGACCTGTCACGGGGGGGGAACAGCAATTGATGTTTCGCCATTCAGAGTGCTCTGTACACACATTCAATTCAGATAAAAACATTTTTTATTTCAGCTTGCACTGCGGCAAAAAAATACAACATGGTCACACAACTGTTTTTGCAGTTCGTGATCTACAGAAATTAATTTGGAAATAGTGAAGTAAAACCAAAACAAATCTAATTTTGATTTGAATCAAAACATCTTCTCATCGCAGGTCAGGTGCAATGCTATTTTTGTACTGCTCAGATTTAATTTGAGCCAATGTTTAATTTGTGAGGTATGATATATATATATATATATATATACACGAGTTTACATTTGCTAAAATGGGAGCGCACTCATTATGTTTCCAGCTAAAAATGATGGTTATGCTTCAAGAAACGACTGAACGTCAGAATGAAAAGTTTTGATAAAGATCTATATTATCCCAGAGACTGTCAAGTCAGGCTGGCTGTGGCTTGTTCATTGACCAGATCACCCATTCCCTGGAGGTGATTGGCTCCCTGCAGGTGTTAATTACACTCACTAGGCATCTCTGGCTGGGGGAGGGGATGAGGCGAAGGGGGGGGTTAGCCCAACTCAGACCTCTGACTCATGGTGAAGCCTGAAATTTCAGCGCTAACCCGAAGAACATCAGCTGCGTTAGACCTCGCTCCTCAGCTTTGAACGAGTTGCTTTCAGCATAAATTTACCTTTCTCCAGTTTGTTCCAGTGCCCAGCATTGTGCGGTTTTAGAATACGTTGTGATTGTTTGTTCTCCTGTAGATGCCTGTAGTGCTTGATTATCTTCCCTAAATAAACTAAGCTGTCACTCTTCGCTTGATATGGCAGTCTCAAATGAGCCCTTTATACCCGATCCCCTTTCCACTTGACCCAGGATTCACACTAGAAAATCAGATAGTGATTGCAATTCTCTAATGCACCCCTCGCTCTATTGTTTATAAAAGTCCAGGGGATTAGCATGGATTTGTCATTCTCTTTTTGCTTTTTGAGAGTACATTTTTTTTCAATTTCTCACCAGTGAAGAAGTATAATGACACCTTGGTGACCTCAGGCTTGAACAGTGTGGCTCCTTGTTAGCCTGTCTCAATGTGCTCCTTATGTAACACCGTGATGAGGGCTGCATTCGCACCTGATTAGGCTGACAGGCTTTCACTCAGCCTTTTGAGCTTTGCCATTGTCAAGACAAAGGGACTATGTCAGACTGCCCAGCTGTTTATGTGTCACAATCCCCCAGTTGCAGGGTCACGACCCATCTTCACAAGCACTTGAGAAACCGGTGACATCACTGCCCTAGCCTCCCTATCCCCATAAATGAGTGTGCCAAGTCTGTCTTTTGAGTCCCCCAGTCTGTCTTTGAGGGTAGTCTGTTTCTAGGCAAAACTGCTTACTCTCAACATGTAAAGCTGCAGATTAGTGTCTATATGTCATCAGATTTCATGATAAAGTAATGGGAACGCTTTACTTGTTTTTGAAACACTTTGTCCCACAAAAAAGGTGGCGGTAGTGTTAAATGATAAAAGATATAGGGACAGGGCTAGAGTTAGTAGTGGTGGTGTCTGCCTTGGTGCTAGTTGCCGTGGCAATTGGAGCAGCCAGTGTGCTTGTGCATGATTGGCCAGGTTTTGGTTTACTGTGGTTGGCCTGAATGCCTGTTCGGAATTATTTCCGAGGCCCTTTGCTTGACATGCCTTTGTTTTACATGGGCTTTAAAAGCTATTCCAGTCGTGAGAAAGCAGTTTGCCTGAGCCCCTGTCAACCGTGCGTTTTCATAAGAAAGTCTGTGTATATAATTTGCCCTTGTCCATATCATTTTTGCTTCTCTGCCATGTGTTTTATGCGAGGAACCGGTTTGGCCACACATTGTTTGAGTTCTATCATCATTGTCTACATTCAATATTAAATGTTGAACTGTTCAATATTAAAATGTTATTCAAGCGAATTCATTAATATTGTATGACGTATTATTTAGATGCCGAATGCCTGTGTGGTTTAAAAGTTGTTTAAATTGTTAAAAGGTGACATACAGTTGTGTTTGTGTAGGGTAGACACTTTAATCACTGATTTATTACAATCGGACACAGTATTTGATGTTTGGATATGTTACATACTGTGTAGGGACTGACAGTGTATATATGTTTAATTACAATTGTTCAATTATCATTTTCACCTTATGTGGGGTATTAACTCTGTGCATAAAATGTGCAAAATGTTGTCACTAAGAAAGACGTGGGGGACATGAGCCAATGGCAACCAGTGATTATGACGGCAGATGGGGTGATAAGGGGAGTAAGTGAACCACGATCTGTCCTATACTACTTCTGCTCCCTCAGCCATATCACAGGCACTTCTGTGACTGCCTTGTGAAATAGAATACTTATGCACTTTGGATCATAACCTCAAGTCGGATCCCATTGGCAATGCCAGGGACATGGCTCCTACCATGTCTTTGCAGCACCAATGGCCCTCAATAAGCTAGCACAAAGCCCTCTAATCCGTTCAAGGCTTTGCAAGGTACTGTAGGCGCTACGGTTGTTTGTGTGGTAGGGCATGCGGTTGTGCAGAACCTACTTTTGGGAAATGAAACTCTCTACGTAAACCAAATTGTCCCATGACAGCTCTTGCAGGCCTGTCATGTGTTGTGATATTTTAGTTTTTTGTGAGATTGGTGGTTACGTTGCAATAAAATTGTTCAATTGCATAACAATCATAATAACATGCATATAATTCCTATAGCCAATAGAAAGTGCATAATATTGATTTCAATCATTCTGAGGCTAATTTCACACAATAACGGGCACCATAGAATCTTAGTTTAGTGGATGTCCGTCCACATGTATTCTGAGTCTCTTTTTAGATGTACCAAATTGGTAGAGTGGAAGGACTGGACACTCTGCTTGGCCTGTCATTGGACGGACGGACACCCTGCTTCCAGACTTTTTTTTATATATTCAGTTGAAGTCGAATTTACATGCACTAAGGTTGGAGTCATTAAAACTCGGTTTTCAACCACTCCACAAATTTCTTGTTAACAAACTATAGTTTTGGCAATTCGGTTAGGACATCTACTTTGCATGACACTACATTTTTCTAACAATTCTTTACAGATTATTTCACTTATAATTCACTGTATCACAATTCCAGTGGGTCAGAGGTTTACATACACTAAGTTGACTGTGCCTTTAAACAGCTTGGAAAATTCCAGAAAATTATGTCATGGTTTTAGAAGCTTCTGATAGGCTAATTGACATCATTTGAGTCAATTGGAGGTGTACCTATGTCAAGGCCTACCTTCAAACTCGGGGCCTCTTTGCTTGACATCATGGGAAAATCAAAATAAATCAGCCAAGACCTCGGGAAAAAAACTGTAGACCTCCACAAGTCTGGTTCATCCTTGGGAACAATTTCTGAAGGTACCATGTTCATCTGTACAAACAATAGTATGCAAGTATAAACACCATGGGACCACGCAGCCGTCATACCGCTCAGGAAGGAGACGTGTTCTGTCTCCTACAGATGAATCTTCTTTGGTGCGAAAAGTGCAAATCAATCCCAGAACAACAGCAAAGGACCTTGTGAAGATGATGGAGGAAACAGGTACAAAAATATCAATATCCACAGTAAAACGAGTCCTATATCGACAACCTGAATGGCCGCTCAGCAAGGAAGAAGCCACTGCTCCAAAACTGCCATTAAAAAAGCCAGACTACGGTTTGCAACTGCACATGGGACGAAGATCAGAGGACATTTCTCCAAAAGGTACAATCTGATGAAACATCAATAGAACTGTTTGGTCATAATGCCCATCGTTATGTTTGGAGGAAAAATGGGGAGGCTTGCAAGCCAAAGAACACCATCCCAACCGTGAAGCACGGGCATGGCAGCATCATGTTGTGGGGGTGCTTTTCTGCAGGAGGGACTGGTGCACTTCACAAAGTAGATGGCATCATGAGGAAGTAAAATTGTGGATATATTGAAGCAACATCTTAAAACATCAGTCAGGAAGTTAAAGCTTGGTTGCAAATGGGTCTTCCAAATGGACAATGACCCCAAGCATACTTCCAAAGTTGTGGCGAAATGGTTTAAGGACAACAAAGTAAAGATATTGGCGTGGCCATCGCAAAGCCCTGACCTCAAGCCTATAGAACATTTGTGGGCAGAACTGAAAAAGTGTGTGCGAGCAAGGAGGCCTACAAACCTGATTCAGTTACACCAGCTCTGTCAGTAGGAATGAGCCAAAATTCACCCAACTTAATGTGGAAGGCTACCCAGCACGTTTGACCCAAGTTAAACAATTTAAAGACGATGCTACCAAATACTAATTGAGTGTATGTAAACTTCTGACCCACTGGGAATGTGATGAAAGTAATTAAAGCTGAAATAAATAATTATATTATTCTGGGATTTTTTACTAGGATTAAATGTCAGGAATTGTGAAACTGAGTTTAAATGTATTTGGCTAAGGTGTATGGAAACTTCCGACTTCAACTCTATATTTGTATCTACTGGAGGTCGACGGATTATTATTTTTCAACGCCAATACCGATTCATTGGAGGACCAAAAAAAAGCTAATTTAAAAAATAAAAATGTAAAAATATTTAAATTATTTGCAATATTGACAATTACAACAATACTCAATGAACACTTTTATATTAACTTAATATAATAAATACATCAATTTAGTCTAAAAATAAATAATTAAACATGTTTAATTTGGTTTAAATAATGCAAAAACGCAGTGTTGGAGAAGAAAGTAGAAGTGCAATATGTGCCATGTAAAAAAGCTAATGTTTTAAGTTCCTTGCTCAGAACTTGAGAACATATGAAAGCTAGTGGTTCATCATTCCCAGTTCTTCAATATTCCCAGTTAAGAAGTTTTAGGTTGTAGTTATTTTGGGAATTATGACGCATTGACTATTTCTCTCTGTACCATTTTTGTATTTCATATTCCTTTGACTATTGGATGTTCTTATAGGCACTTTAGTATTGCCGGCCTAATCTCGGGAGTTGATAGGCTTGAAGACATAAACTGCACTGCGCTTCAAGCATTGCTAAGAGCTGCTGGCTTACGCAGTAAAGTGCTGTTTTAATGAATGCTTATGAGCCTGCTGCTGCCTACCACCTCTGTCAGACTGTTCTATCAAATCAGACTTAATTATAATATAATTAACACAGAAATACAAGTGTTTGGTCATAAATATGGTCAAATCTGGAAACTATCATTTTGAAAACAAAACGTTTTATTTCAGTGAAATACGGAAACGTTACGTATTTTATCGAATGGATGCAACCTTAAGTCTAAATATTGCTTTTCCATTGCACAACCCTCATAATTATGAAAATTATGGCAAATTAGTTCGCAACAAGCCAGGCGGCCCAAACTGTTGCATATACCCTGACTCTGTTTGCATTGAACGCAAGAGAAGTGACACAATTTCCCAAGTTAATATTGCCTGCTAACATGAATTTCTTTTAACTAAATATGCAGGTTTAAAAATATATACAGTGGGGCAAAAAATTATTTAGTCAGCTACCAATTGTGCAAGTTCTCCTACTTAAAAAGATGAGAGGCCTGTAATTTTCTTCATAGGTACACTTCAACTATGACAGACAAAATGAGAAACCATAATTTGAAAATAAATTCATTAAAAAATCCTACAATGTGATTTTCTGGATTTTTTTTTTCATTTTGTCTGTATAGTAGTTGAAGTTGAAGTGTACCTATGATGAAAATTACAGGCCTCATCTTTTTAAGTGGGAGAAATTGCACAATTGGTGGCTGACTAAATACTTTTTTGCCCCACTGTACTTCTGTGTATTGATTTTAAGAAAGGCATTGATGTTTATGGTTCGGTACATTTGTGCAAAGATTGCTTTTTCGGCAACTTGCTTTTGTTAAATCATCACCCTTTTGGTGAAGTTGAAATAGTCTGTGATTCGATGATAAATTAACAATCCCCGCATTGATTATATGCAACGCAGGACAAGCTAGTGAACCTAGCAATATCATCAACCATAAATAGCTAATCCTTTCACGCGTACCATCACACGGGTGTGATCGTTCTACAGTGGTCCCTGACACATACGATCACACCCCTGGGATTTAGAAAGCTTTTTTAGAACGCTTATTTCGAATGGCCAGTTTCAAATGATGCATCAATCAACATTTGAGCTCGCCACACTTTTTTTTCAGAAACTATTTATATGAACAGTCCTTACAAAGTTATGTCCAGAATGTGAGCAGTTTATTTTTGGATGCAATGTTCAGATATTCGCTAAAAGTATCTATAGCATAACACATTCATCCAAACCGGAAAAATGTAGGCTAGATTTGTCCTAGCGCTAACTGAGGAAAGATTGACGCAACACAAGCGGTCATATTTTATAACTCTCGGCTGACAAACTACTATGAATTAGCTAATAGCAATTGCTATTTATAATTAATCACATCACAGGTGATCAAAATAATTGAGTTAAACACTTTCTAGAAATCGAAAGTAATCCGACGTTAAGTTTCAGCGCGCTGCCATGCTTTTTTTCCTCACAGAAACCAAAGATAATAAGAGAAGACTAGATGAGTTTGGTCTGTTTGCATGTTCAATGGATGTGTCGTCTACCATTGTTGACATCCCACCATTCACTTCCTGAAGTTCTCAAAATGAGCGAACGAACCCTTACTCACCTCATTTTGTTATAGCATCTTTGGTCCCACAGACAATTACGTTAAACCCAGAATGCATTCTATATCTACAAACGGCAGGGTGGCAGGGTAGCCTAGTGGTTAGAGTGTTGGACTAGTAACCAGAAGGTTGCAAGTTCAAATCTCCGAGCTGACAAGGTACAAATCTGTCGTTCTGCCCCTGAACAGGCAGTTAACCCACTATTCCTAGGCCGTCATTGAAAATAAGAATTTGTTCTTAACTGATTTGCCTATTTAAATAAAGGTAAAATTTAAATAAATAAAAACATGGTTCCACACATAGCTGGAGTTAGCTTAGCTTATCATAATCAGTAAAACCTTCAAAAAAGTATTTTACACACATGTGCCCATTACAATCTATGCAAGAATTGAAATGCATGATTTATCACCGGTACTTGGAAAACATAATTACCACACAAAACATTTTCTGATAGTGTTTTATTGATACAAATGGCGCATGCAGGCAGTCAATCACGTAACCTCTCACTCCCACTCTGAGCCATTCAGTGTTGTTGCTTATGTATGTAGTTTGTGAGCGGAGGTCATTAGTTAATGGATGGAAATTCTGGAGATTTAAAAAAAAATCTGACAAGGAGTCTGAAAGTCAGGAATCAGATTCTGACAGTGACAGTGAGGAGCTGCCCCCCAGCCATTGAGATCCCTGAATCTGAGGACCCCTTGTCCACTGACATAGTCCCAGTTCCCTTTGAAGATGCTGGTGGTGATGGAGGCAGACCGGCAGTGGATGAAGTACAGGAGTTCTGTGGTAGCTGGAAGGCTGCCAGCCATTTCACCCCTCCTGGCCCTGCTATTTGCTTTGATGAATCCCAGTCTGGAGTGCAACGCCCCTTGCCATTTCCATCTGAGGCAGTGCTTCAAGTTGTTTCTGACAGAGGAGCTGGTGGGAGGCATAGCAGAGACCAATCGCTATGCATTGGAGCTACAGGAGAAGAGAGAGCCAGGAGTGGGGGGGGACAACCACAATTAGTGAAATGTATACCTTCCTGGTGACCGTGCTTCTCACGCGGATAGTTAAGAAGAACTCCCTAAGAGAATACTGGAGCACAGATCCTGTTTGCAACTCCCTTCCTTGCCACCTTCTTTTCCCAAGACTGCTTCCTAGTTATGCTGTGATGACTGCATTTCATCAACAATGCTACTGCCATCCTAAATGACCCGTTATACAAAATAAGAAATGTCATCAGCTGGCAGTAAAGTGGCATGACAAACGAGACATCCATGTCCTCTCCACTGTCCATACAGCAATCATGTCGACCACAGGAAAGGTGGACCACCTGACGGGAGAGAGAAAAATCAAACCAGACTGCGTACTTGACTATAAACCTCAAAATGGGGGCAGTGGATAAGGCGGACATGATAAACAGCTTTGTGGAATGCACTTGGAAAACGACCAAGTGGTATAAGAACATTTTTTTTCCCATTTTTCCAGGGTAACTTCAAAATACAACAAGCCAATACTTCTCTGACGCAATTAGCATTGTTTTACAGTGCTAATAGAAGAATGTAGCTACATAAGCATGATTGTACACTGCTCAAAAAAATAAATGGAACACTAAAATAACACATCCTAGATCTGATTGAATGAAATATTATTATTAAATACTTTGTTCTTTACATAGTTGAATGTGCTGACAACAAAATCACACAAATTATCAATGGAAATCAAATTTATCAACCCATGGAGGTCTGGATTTGGAGTCACACAAAATTAAAGTGGAAAACCACACTACAGGCTGATCCAACTTTGATGTAATGTCCTTAAAACAAGTAAAAATGAGGCCTGATGACCTCCCTACAACGCCTGAGCATGCTCCTGATGAGGTGGCGGATGGTCTCCTGAGGGATCTCCTCCCAGACCTGGACTAAAGCATCCGCCAACTCCTGGACACTCTGTGGTGCAACGTGGCGTTGGTGGATGGAGCGAGACATGATGTCCCAGATGTGCTCAATTGGATTCAGGTCTGGGGAACGGGCGGGCCAGTCCATAGCATCAATACCTTCCTCTTGCAGGAACTGCTGACACACTCCAGCCACATGAGGTCTAGCATTGTCTTGCATTAGGAGGAACCCAGGGCCAACCGCACCAGCATATGGTCTCACAAGGGGTCTGAGGATCTCATCTCGGTACCTAATGGCAGTCAGGCTACCTCTGGCGAGCACATGGAGGGCTGTGCGGCCCCCCAAAGAAATGCCACCCCACACCATGACTGACCCACCGCCAAACCGGTCATGCTGGAGGATGTTGCAGGCAGCAGAACGTTCTCCACGGCGTCTCCAGACTCTGTCACATGTGCTCAGTGTGAACCTGCTTTCATCTGTGAAGAGCACTGGGCGCCAGTGGCGAATTTGCCAATCTTGGTGTTCTCTGGCAAATGCCAAACGTCCTGCACGGTGTTGGGCTGTAAGCACAACCCCCACCTGTGGACGTCGGGCCCTCATACCCCCCTCATGGAGTCTGTTTCTGACCGTTTGAGCAGACACATGCACATTTGTGGCCTGCTGGAGGTCATTTTGCATGGCTCTGGCAGTGCTCCTCCTGCTCCTCCTTGCACAAAGGCGGAGGTAGCGGTCCTGCTGCTGGGTTGTTGCCCTCCTACGGCCTCCTCCATGTCTCCTGATGTACTGGCCTGTCTCCTGGTAGTGCCTCCATGCTCTGGACATTACGCTGACAGACACAGCAAACCTTCTTGCCACAGCTCGCATTGATGTGCCATCCTGGATGAGCTGCACTACCTGAGCCACTTGTATGGGTTGTAGACTCTGTCTCATGCTACCAGTAGATTGAAAGCACCACCAGCATTCAAATGTGACCAAAACATCAGCCAGGAAGCATAGGAACTGAGAAGTGGTCTGTGTCAGCACCTGCAGAACCACTCCTTTATTGGGGGTGTCTTGCTAATTGCCTATAATTTCCACCTGTTGTCTATTCCATTTGCACAACAGCATGTGAAATTTATTGTCAATCAGTGTTGCTTCCTAACTGGACAGTTTGATTTCACAGAAGTGCGATTGACTTGGAGTTACATTGTGTGGTTTGTGTTCCCTTTATTTTTTTGAGCAGTGTATAACACCATAAAGGTTATGTAATGAGTAATGTTACCTCGCGTGTCTGCGGTTATAAGGTGTATATACACATATTATGCCATACACACAGTGAGCTACAGTAGAAACGTTATAACACGACATACAGGAACTATTTATAACGTAATAAGGCACTTACTTTGATAGAAACGCAGTCTAGATTTGAACCTGGGTGTCTGTAGTGACGCTTCTAGCACTGAGACAGCTCTGGCACTTGGGAGTCATAAGGCCAGGGTAGCTTCAAAATACAACACATGCTAACACTTCTCTGACGCAATTAGCATTGTTTTCCAGAGCTAATAGAGGAATGTAGCTAGCTACCTAAGCATTGAGTATAACATCATAAAGGTTATGAAATGAGTAAAGTTACCTCGCATGTCTGTGGTTATAAGAAATATACACACAAATATTATGCTACAGTAGAAACGACATGACATGCAGAAACTATAACGTAATAAGGCACTTTGATAGAAATGCACACATTTCAAAGTTATTATTGGTCACGAAAACAACTATGACTGCGATGCAGGCAACAGACGGAGTGTGTGTGTGTGTGTGTGTGTGTGTGTGTGTGTGTGTGTGTGTGTGTGTGACGGGAGATGAGCAAATGTCTGCAGACTTGAACTGCAGAAACAATTGGGAAGTGTTTGAGGAATTTTGTTAATTGGTCCGCAAAATTAAAAATGACTACTTTCATGTGAATGAATGAGGCGGAACACACCTCAATTCAAACTGTTCTTAGAAAATAATTTTGAAATTGACAAGTTGAAAACAGCCTATAAATAAAAACAGGCTGCGTGCCTTGGTTTGAGGGCAACGCGGATTAAATGTACTGTTGCGTAACAATCACATTCTGGAATGGAGAGAACGTTCTAACTAGAGGTCGACCGATCAACGCCGATACCGATTATTGGAGGACCATAAAAGCCGATGCTGATCAATCGGACGATTTAAAAAAATAAAAAATAAAAACATTTTTTATAATGTAATTTATTTTTATTTAGTTATTTTTATTTGATTTATTTGTAATAATGACAATTACAACAATACTGAATGAACACTTGTTTTAACTTAAAATAATACATCAATAAAATCAATTTAGCCTCAAGTAAATAATGAAACATGTTCAATTTGGTTTAAATAATGCAAAAACAACGTGTTGGAGAAGAAAGTAAAAGTGCAATATGTTCCATGTAAAATATGTAATATGTGCCATCTAAGAAAGCTAACGTTTCAGTTCCTTGCTCAGAACATGAGAACATATTCCTTTTAACATGAGTCTTCAATATTCCCAATATTGATTGTTTTTTTATAAGATAAGTTTAATGCTAGCTAGCAACTTACCTTGGCTTACTGCATTCGCATAACTCCTTGTGGAGTGCAACGAGAGCGAGGCAGGTTGTTATTGCTTTGGACTAGTTTAGGTTGCAAGATTGGATCCCCCGAGCTGACAAGGTGAAAATCGGTCATTCTGCCCCTGAACAAGGCAGTTAACCCAATGTTCCTAGGCCGTCATTGAAAATAAGAATGTGTTCTTAACTGACTTGCCTAGTTAAATAAAGGTGTAAAAAAAAAAATAATAATCTGCAAATCGGCGCCCAAAAATACAGATTTCCGATTATTATGAAAACTTGAAATCGGCCCTAATTAATCGGCCATTCCGATTAATCAGTCAACCTCTAGTTCTAACATCACGTGCCTAAAAAACCCCAAGCTGGGGTGACCGTTAGAGATATTTGGAACTCACATATGAAAGGGTTAACTTGTGATTATGTGAAGATTGATTGTTTTTTTATAAGATAAGTTTAATGCTAGCTAGCAACTTACCTTGGCTCCTTGCAGCCACAAGTTCCTTTTTGACGCTGCACTTGCGTAACAGGGTGTCAGCCTGCCACGTAGTTTCCCATTATTTTTATATTATGAAATTTACCAGTAATCCCCAGTCTCATGTTTGTTTACAAGCAAACAACGAGGTGAGACCGGAGTCGTGTGAGTCACTCACTGTTTCGTAGCACACGCCAGGTGATCTAGTGACGGTATGGAATTTAGCTAGATCTCTATTTTTTAAATATTTTTTTCACCTTTATTTAACCAGGTAGGCTAGTTGAGAACAAGTTCTCATTTGCAACTGCGACCTGGCCAAGATGAAGCATAGCAGTGTGAACAGACAACAACACAGAGTTACACATGGAGTAAACAATTAACAAGTCAATAACACAGTAGGAAAAAAAGAAAAGAGTCTATATACATTGTGTGCAAAAGGCATGAGGAGGTAGGCGAATAATTACAATTTTGCAGTTTAACACTGGAGTGATAAATGATCAGATGGTCATGTACAGGTAGAGATATTGGTGTGCAAAAGAGCAGAAAAGTAAATAAATATAAACAGTATGGGGAAGAGGTAGGTAAAATTGGGTGGGCTATTTACCGATAGACTATGTACAGCTGCAGCGATCGGTTAGCTGCTCAGATAGCAGATGTTTGAAGTTGGTGAGGGAGATAACTCTCCAACTTCAGCGATTTTTGCAATTTGTTCCAGTCACAGGCAGCAGGAACTGGAACGAAAGGCGGCCAAATGAGGTGTTGGCTTTAGGGATGATCAGTGAGATACACCTGCTGGAGCGCGTGCTACGGGTGGGTGTTGCCATCGTGACCAGTGAACTGAGATAAGGCGGAGCTTTACCTAGCATGGACTTGTAGATGACCTGGAGCCAGTGGGTCTGGCGACGAATATGTAGCGAGGGCCAGCCGACTAGAGCATACAGGTCGCAGTGGTGGGTGGTATAAGGTGCTTTAGTGACAAAACGGATGGCACTGTGATAAACTGCATCCAGTTTGCTGAGTAGAGTATTGGAAGCCATTTTGTAGATGACATCACCGAAGTCGAGGATCGGTAGGATAGTCAGTTTTACTAGGGTAAGTTTAGCGGCGTGAGTGAAGGAGGCTTTGTTGCGGAATAGAAAGCCGACGCTAGATTTGATTTTAGATTGGAGATGTTTGATATGAGTCTGGAAGGAGAGTTTACAGTCTAGCCAGACACCTAGGTACTTATAGATGTCCACATATTCTAGGTCGGAACCATCCAGGGTGGTGCTAGTCGGGCGTGCGGGTGCAGGCAGCGAACGGTTGAAAAGCATGCATTTGGTTTTACTAGCGTTTAAGAGCAGTTGGAGGCCACGGAAGGAGTGTTGTATGGCATTGAAGCTCATTTGGAGGTTAGATGGCACAGTGTCCAAGGACGGGCCGGAAGTGTACAGAATGGTGTCGTCTGCGTAGAGGTGGATCAGGGAATTGCCCGCAGCAAGAGCAACATCATTGATATATACAGAGAAAAGAGTCGGCCCGAGAATTGAACCCTGTGGCACCCCCATAGAGACTGCCAGAGGACCGGACAGCATGCCCTCCGATTTGACACACTGAACTCTGTCTGCAAAGTAGTTGGTGAACCAGGCAAGGCAGTCATCAGAAAAACCGAGGCTACTGAGTCTGCCGATAAGAATATGGTGATTGACAGAGTCGAAAGCCTTGGCAAGGTCGATGAAGACTGCTGCACAGTACTGTATTTTATTAATGGCGGTTATGATATCGTTTAGTACCTTGAGCGTGGCTGAGGTGCACCCGTGACCGGCTCGGAAACTAGATTGCACAGCGGAGAAGGTACGGTGCGATTCGAGATGGTCAGTGACCTGTTTGTTGACTTGGCTTTCGAAGACCTTAGATAGGCAGGGCAGGATGGATATAGGTCTGTAACAGTTTGGGTCCAGGGTGTCTCCCGCCTTTGAAGAGGGGGATGACTGCGGCAGCTTTCCAATCCTTGGGGATCTCAGACGATATGAGAGGTTGAACAGGCTGGTAATAGGGGTTGTGACAATTGCGGCGGAAAGTTTCAGAAATAGAGGGTCCAGATTGTCAAGACCAGCTGATTTGTACGGGTCCAGGTTTTGCAGCTCTTTCAGAACATCTGCTATCTGGATTTGGGTAAAGGAGAACCTGGAGAGGCTTGGGAGAGTAGCTGCGGGGGGGGAGAGCTGTTGGCCGAGGTTGGAGTAGCCAGGAGGAAGGCATGGCCAGCCGTTGAGAAGTGCTTGTTGAAGTTTTCGATAATCGTGGATTTATCGGTGGTGACCGTGTTACCGAGCCTCAGTGCAGTGGGCAGCTGGGAGGAGGTGCTCTTGTTCTCCATAGACTTCACAGTGTCCCAGAACTTTTTGGAGTTAGAGCTACAGGATGCACATTTCTGCCTGAAGAAGCTGGCCTTTGTTTCCTGACTGACTGCGTGTATTGGTTCCTGACTTCCCTGAACAGTTGCATATCGCGAGAACTATTCGATGCTATTGCAGTCCGCCACAGGATTGTGCTGGTCGAGGGCAGTCAGGTCTGGAGTGAACCAAGGGCTATTTCTGTTCTTAGTTCTGCATTTTTTGAACGGAGCATGCTTATCTAAAATGGTGAGGAAGTTACTTTTAAAGAATGACCAGGCATCCTCAACTGACGGGATGAGGTCAATGTCCTACCAGGATACCCGGGCCAGGTCGATTAGAAAGGCCTGCTCACAGAAGTGTTTTAGGGAGCGTTTGACAGTGATGAGGGGTGGTCGTTTGACTGCGGATCCGTAGCGGATGCAGGCAATGAGGCAGTGATTGCTGAGATCCTGGTTGAAGACAGCGGAGGTGTATTTGGAGGGCCAGTTGGTCAGGATGACGTCTATGAGGGTGCCCTTGTTTACAGATTTAGGGTTGTACCTGGTGGGTTCCTTGATGATTTGTGTGAGATTGAGGGCATCTAGCTTAGATTGTAGGACTGCCGGGGTGTTTAGGTCACCTAACAGAACAAACTCTGAAGCTAGATGGGGGGCAATCAATTCACAAATGGTGTCCAGGGCACAGCTGGGAGCTGAGGGGGGTCGGTAGCAGGCGGCAACAGTGAGAGTCTTATTTCTGGAGAGAGTAATTTTTTTAATTAGTAGTTCGAACTGTTTGGGTATGGACCTGGAAAGTATGACATTACTTTGCAGGCTCTCTCTGCAGTAAACTGCAACTCCTCCCCCTTTGGCAGTTCTATCTTGACGGAAAATGTTATAGTTGGGTATGGAAATATCAGAATTTTTGGTGGCCTTCCTGAGCCAGGATTCAGACACGGCAAGGACATCAGGGTTAGCAGAGTGTGCTAAAGCAGTGAGTAAAACAAACTTAGGGAGGAGGCTTCTGATGTTGACATGCATGAAACCAAGGCTTTTTCGATCTCAGAAGTCAACAAATGAGGGTGCTGGGGACATGCAGGGCCTGGGTTTACCTCCACATCACCCGCGGAACAGAGGGGGAGTAGTATGAGGGTACGGCTAAAGGCTGTCAAAACTGGTCGCCTAGAGCTTTGGGGACAAAGAATAAAAGGAGCAGATTTCTGGGCATGGTAGAATATATTCAGGGCATAATGCGCAGACAGGGGTATGGTGGGGTGCGGGTACAGCGGAGGTAAGCCCAGGCACTGGGTGATGATAAGAGAGGTTGTATCTCTGGACATGCTGGTTGTAATGGGTGAGGTCACCGCATGTGTGGGAGGTGGGACAAAGGAGGTATCAGGGGTATGAAGTGTGGAACTAGGGGCTCCATTGTAAACTAAACCAATGATAACTAACCTGAACAACAGTATACAAGGCATATTGACATTTGAGAGAGACATACAGCGAGGCATACAGTAATCACAGGTGTTGATTGGGAGAGCTAGCTAAACCAGTAGGTGAGACAACAACAGCTAATCAGCTAGCACAACAACAGCAGGTAAAATGGCGTTGATTAGGCAGAGAGAGTCGGATTAACTACACACAGAGCCTGAGTGCGGCTGGGGCCGACAGATAAAACATAAACAAACAGAATGGAGGACCATGATTAATGGACAGTCCAGCAGGCATCAGCTATGTAGCCAAGTGATCACAGTGTCCAGGGGGCAGCGGTGGATGGGACAGGGAAGCTAGACTGGCGAGTATTATCCAGGCTAAAAAAAACTGGCTGGCTGTGCTGAAGGTAAAATCCGCTAGCAGTGGCTAACAATGACTAAATAGTTTGTAGCTGGTTAGCTTCTGGAGGTTCTTGAATGTGTTCTAAAAATAAAACATAATAGCGATTCCGTATCACATTGGGTGAGGCAGGTTACCGGAAGGTATAATCGAATTAAAAATCAAAAAGATTGAAAGTAAATATGGGTCCAGTGAGTGAGTGGATGGGCTGGCTGGGGATGCGGCAATTCAGACAGTTAGCAGGCCTGTGCTAACAAGCGAACAGTTAGTAGGCCGGGGCTAAACAAGCTAGCAGTTAGCAGGCCTAATTAGCAAGCAAGCAGATCGCAAGGGCTAGAAAGTTAGCCTTTGGGGGACGTCGCGATGGGGGTTATGTCTGTTTATGCCTCTTCATGCGGTGACATCGATAGACCGGTCGTGGGTCTGGATATTGTAGCCCAGGAGTATGCTTCGGTGGTAGCACAGGAGCTCTGGCCGGGCTAGCTTCAAGCTAAGTGGATGGAAACGCTAGCCAGGAGTAGTCATCCGTGGTTGCAGTTAGCTAGTTGTGAAGATCCAGATGAAAGAGTTCCGTTTGCGGTGGGAATCCGGGGATAAAAATAATAGGTCCGTTATGCTCTGGTTAGAGTGGCGTTGTTAAAACTGGAGAGAGCTTTCTGAGCTAAAGGTTAGCTGATGACCGCTAGCAATGGTTTGCTGACTGATAGCTGGTAGTTAGCTGGCTAGCTTCAGTTGAGGGGTTCCGGATCCGAAGTAAATATAAATACTTTAGAAAAAAAGCAGATCCACGCTACATTGGGTGAGGCGGGTTGCAGGAGAGTATTTAGATGTTGAGGTTTAGAAAAATGTTTTAAAAGATATACAAAGAAAAATATGTTTAAAAAAACTGAAAAAAAACAAATATATACAAGGGACACGACACGACAAGACGTCTGACTGCTGCGCCATCTTGGATACCTAATAACTATTCAGTTTGTTTTGTACACTGCTGCTACTCACTGTTTTATTATCTATGCCTAGTCACTTCACCCCTACCCCTAAATTACCTCTAACCTGTACCCCCGCACACCGACTCGATACCGGTACCCCCTGTATATAGCCTCGTTATTGTGTTACGTTTTAATTATTTTTTACTTTAGTTTATTTAGTAAATATTTTCTTAACTCTTCTTGAACTGCACTGTTGGTTAAGGGCTTGTAAGTAAGCATTTCACAGTAAGGTTTACACTTGTTGTATTCGGCGCATTTTTGATTTTTGATTTAACTGTTCAGTTAACTGTCTAAAATGTGCTAAGTGATCTCTAGTTGTGCTTTTGGTGATGTCTACTTGATTGAGGACTGAGATATGTGGTTGGCCCATCTAGCTATCTTAAGATGAATGGTACTAACTGTAAGTCGCTCTGGATAAGTCTCTACTAAGTGACTAAAATGTATATGTAAGTGGTTAGCTTCTTGCAATCAAGCCCCTCTTGGTAACACCAGAGGATCCCCTCCTGGATCAAGAGACTTGCTGTCTAATATTGGTTTTGTGTGTGTGTGCAGAAAACTGCAAGGAGAATTTATGAGTTACTTGCATGACTTTATGAGCTGGGATGTCTGTCCTGCAAATAATTTTGAAAATAGCTCCCCTTGTGTTCAGTGCCAGTATTACTGAATATCCTGGGATGGCACAAGGTCGGTATGACAATCTGGATACCGACAAAGCCTAGTGTATACATGTCTAGGGTGGATGATTTATGCTCTTATGATGTTAGGCCCGGCACAGTCAAGTCACGCACCAGTGAAGGAGGATATGAGAATGGAAATGGGAATTACTTTTATGTAATACAATAATGTTAACCAGTGGTGTAAAGTAACTAATTAAAAAATACTTTGACGTACTAATTAAGTAGTTTTGGGGGGGTATCTGTACTCTATTATATATAATTTTGAAAAATTGTACTTCCTCCACTACAATC